>NW_026558959.1:0-98511 GCF_026930045.1 Uloborus diversus
ATCCAATAGGAGGCCACTCAACATATCTTTTAGAACAGTTCCATAAAATATAAGAAAGGGTCAGATATATTCACTGGATTCTTAACATCTATTTAAAACATTTAACCTAATAAGTTTACTGAATGTTTATAAAAGTAGTTAAGATATTTAATTAATATCATTTTCAAACAACATGTGAATTATTTGTGTATGTTAAAAAATATAATCATTTGAGAAAAAATTAAGCAAAAATCAACAGTATCGTAAGATAATTTTCAACTTAGATATTGTACTTAGAACAATATTTTTTACAAAACATGTAGAATTATGAAACATTAAACAGTAAGTTTTCTTAACCATACACAGCTACACATTTATCAGTATAGAACAATTTACACATAGCTCAGATCACTTCTGCACTAGTTTTTATGAAAAATGAGTATTTTCTAGAAAAAACAAAAGATTTGCAACCGGATGAAAATGAAAGAAAACAATAACATGCATAATTTTAACAAGAGAAAATTTTTCCAAATTGAGAAGCATGTTTATGTGTGAAAAGAAGAGAAATTAAGACATGGCATGACAACAAATAAGACATTACTAAAAACAAGAAAAATATTATTTAATAAATATGCATAGACAAGTACAGCTAGTTATCATTTGAAAGATTATTTCTATAACTATTGGGTGAAAACCAATAAAAGGATAAACATTTTTTTCCCCAGAAAACAATATGGCAAATAATATCAAGATTGCCTGTCCACCATAATGACTATAAAAAGTAGAATGGAAGTAAGACATAACTAAATAATAGGTTTTTTACTCTCATAAAATAAAACTTGGCTTCAGAATGAGATAATAGAAATACAAAAGGACCATCAAAATCCCTTCAAAATTGCAAGTAAAAGTTGAATGAATAATTGGTAATAAATTATCCAATTAATAGTAATTGAATAAATAAAATGGTAATAAAAGTATTTATCTTTTATGCAAAAAAAAAAGCCTGTAGGAATATTTAAGACAATACCAAAATAATCAATATTTGTGAAAGCACAAAATGATAACATATAAACTTTTTGTTTTATGAGATCAGAGTATGGATAAAATACAATCAATAGAGATTGAAAGATTTGAAATATAATACAGTCAAATCAAAAATTATTCAAAAACAAAAGCTATTTTATTTGTATAAAATAGCTTTTATAAAAATTTATTACACACAAGCTGAATATTACATGGAAAAAATTAAAAATGCCTTTTTCAGTAGGGCTTAATATTTTTATTTTTGATTTTTTGGCTTCATATATTTCATTTGTGATATTCAGCCGATGACTTGGTTTTGGTTTAAATGTGAAATATGTTGAGTTGATAAAACAAAGAATTTACATTCAAGCCAAAACAACAAACACATCTTTAGCAAATAAAAAAAAGAATAAAATCAGGTTTTTTTCCCTCGGTTATGGTAAAACATGAATGAAACCACTTTATATCAGCTTCTTCCTATTTAAAATATTCAGTGAAACTTATTATTTCTTTTGCTTGCAGCAGTGTACATTGGCTCTGTGTTTTTAAGCCAAATCTACGGTGAATGAATCCTAGTTTAAATTTTCTAATACAGGTAAGTACCGACTTACGCAATAGATGCATTCCAAGACCCCTCGCGTAAGTCAAAATTTTGCATTGTGGAAAAATGCATATTAAAGAATTTTTTAGAAACATACCCAATTCTTTTAGATGCCCATAAACACCTCTCGAACTGCTTTAAGCCATTCCTTAGCTGTACATAACCATTTCTTGCATTTAGAACTCATTTTTTACCGTATTTAGAAAAAAAACTGTTTTCATCAACATGAAGTACTTTTCAGATGTTAAAAATCAATGATCAATGGGAGGGAAAGACATAAAATAAATCAGTATGGTACGTACAGTATGTAGTATAAATAAAATTCTGCAGTGCACTAAATGATACTATGCAATAGATACAGTGTAATAATATTTATGACTTCAAAAGTGAAAATTACGATTCTTTATGCTAAATGATCAGATCGTTAGTTTTATTCAACATATTTAATACAGTTGCTTCGCCTTTTCTTTTATTACATTTCCATTTATGTATATGCAGAGATATACCTTATCCCTGGTCTCTTTAATCCACACTAGAAGAACGGCTTCCATTTTCAAAATAAATACACTTTGTTGAGACCTCTTACCCTGCAAGTTTAAATATTGAAACTAAGTTCCGAATTTTTACAGATTTTTTTCTTGACCTTTAATTGTACATATTGGGAGGTTCACTTAAACCTGTCGTGCTACCAGCGATGCATTTTTAGTTGTTCAAGCATCTCGATAATTTTGACCTTTTCTTTTAATTGCCAGAAACTTTCTCTTTCTTTCCATCTTCACAAACTTTAGATGAAACAGCGCGCTAAGGTAGCATCATATTTTATCAACTTTCATATTTGGAATGAAAAAAAAATAATGAAAAATGCTGAGGGTTATGCGATAAACTAACAAAGCAATGTTGAGATGGTGAGTAAGGTGAGGATACCTCTGTTGTCAGTGATGCTAAAGGAATGTAACTCTATTCACGAAATCAATATTTAGTTACTAATAACGATGCCAATACTTCCTTCGTCCAAAGTCCGTTTTCCTTCCTTCCAAAATTTTGGTGCTGCGAACGAGAAATTTGCGTGCGCTCTAAAATCTGTTACTCGCCAAAACTTTGCGTTACAACCATTTCACGTAAGTCGAATTGCGTTGTGGCGCGACTCGACTGTATCTCCTTCTCATAATAAAGTTGCATTTTAATTTCTAATTTTGTTCTAAATATGAATCACTTCTGTTGGCAAAATGATCAAAATAATGCAAAATCATGAACTTAAATACTATTTGCTTATGTGAAAAAAATTTAGTTTTTTTCTTTCATAATTGAATTTCTAAATTGATTTTCTACACCAAAAAACAAAACATGAGCTGTTTGCTAAAAAAGATTTTTTTTTTAAATTTTATTGATTTTAATACACTTAAAACAAATGATTATCACTGTAAAATGCAGAACACAAATATTTGATGTGAAACGAGTGTTTTACTGCTGTAACATGTCAAGTTGAAAAATTCAGTGTAACATAGCAGGAATGGTTAAATTTAATTACATTTAATTATAAAACAAGGAAACATATTGCACAAATAAAATGAAGCTCAACCTAAATATTAAATAAACATTGAAAAAAGCTACATCAAATGTAGAAATAAGAAAGGAATTGAAAAAGGGAAGAGGAATTTTTAGGAAAAAAGAATTAAAAAATTAAGTAAAAGTTAGGATTGAATGCAAACCTTTTATAATAAATATTTAAAAATTCTTGTGATATAATAGTATATATTAGTCAAACTTTTATCCAATGTTAAGTTGATGCATTAATTTTGTTTTTTATTTATCATTAATTTCATTTGCTTTTCTTTTGCATTATACAGATAGAGGTACAGTTTTGTTACTAAAAAAAAAACACACACACACACACACTTTTATCTGGTGATGAAGTTGTTGGTGTTCAGTATTTTACACAGATGCAGATTCATGGGTGAGAAGTAGGGTGGATCGAAAAAAACGAAATTTGGAATCTCAATTAGGAATACCTGCCAAAAGCTGTGCATGTGTAAGTACAACACACATGTAAAATATTATCAAGTTTGAACAACTCTTTAAGGGTCCTACCAAGGCTTGAATTTCTCAAAAAAATAGAAAAAAAGGTCAATTTTCCAAAATTTTTATGAAAATACTAGTGTTTAAAATTTTTGTTATAATACAGTTAAAATGCTTCCTTCGAACACTCTTTTCATGTATCTTCCCAATTATTTACAGTCTTTGCACTATTAAGTTCGCACATAAGCCGTAAAGTTTCGCGAAATTAACCAAAAACTGACTTTTTTAAAACTTTTTTGCACATTGCAATATTTCTTCTTTTAAAGTCAACTTTTCTTTTTTACAACGCCTGTACAGAATGCAGTTTTAAACGGAAGTGAAGTTAAACTTTATTACATTAATAGCCCTGAATCCAATAAAAAGAAATGGCTGCATTTCGAGTTCCATTCTACCTTTTCCATCTGCCGAGCCACATGTATTAAGTTTAAATGTATTATTCATTTTACATTAGAAGTAAACTATCAAAATGATTTAGTTGTATTAACTAAAAACCATAGTGAGAAGTGCATTGGTTACAAAGAATGTATATGACAAAATGAGGAAATTAAAAAGTATCAATTAGTTAAAGCCTCATAAAATAGTCAGTTTGTCACATCCATTCATGAAACCTCTTTGAAATCATTTTTTGATTCAAACGATGACCTGATACTTCGAGGTTTGATTTTTGCTCATATGAAGCCATCTTTCGCTGATTAACTAAACACAAACAAAGAAGCTTCTGTCACCATATTAGCACAGCGTTCCACCACCTGCGTGTGACAGGGGAACTAAACGAATGCAAAATCGGCGTTGGTGTTTTTAATCTATTGTTGAATATTTTAATTAGATATGCCAGCTAAAATAGAAGAGGGGTAGCAGTTATTGCACATTCTTGCCGGTTGATAACATTATAGTAGTCTGATGCATTAAAGTTAATCTTTGAATTATAGAATTCTCTTATTCCTTCATGAACAGAAACCAATTGTCTGGCCTTCAAAATCTTTGCAAACCCAGTTCTCTGATGTACTTTCGTTCATCAGTGATCACTGTTAAGAAAATTTTTTCCGGGTGGCAAAAATAGGTATTTCGTTGAATGACAGGATCAATATTTTTTTCAGATTTTCACTTATGTAACGAGATGCTGTAATAACACTGATGAGGAACAGCAAAGTTTCGTTTCAATTCCAGAAGAAAAAAAATTGCAATGGCTATACTCCTGCCAACAGAGCCATCAACATCTTTTGGTGTTGATGTCACTTCAAAAGTGGACCAAATGAGGCTTTCTCTGCCAACGCTATAAACAGTGTGCTACCAGTACGGCATTTCTGACAGATGTGCGATGTGCTGTAGCAATTGCTTCAGAAACATTACAAGATTTTGGTACTGTGTCAAATAATTACCGCTCTAAAGTTGATAGAAATAAAATTCGAAGACAGCAACAGAAGTGTCACAGACGAAGTAAGTGCTTCTCTTCAAAACCTGCAAACTAGAAGTGAAAGGGTTTGAAAAGTACATTTTTCGATAGCCGAAAAGACAAAACTATGACAAAAAGATATGGTCGGAGACAGATACCATGGAAGAATCATAGGAATCCATGGTTGAAAAATCCAATTCTCTTTATTTGGGTCACGTGACGCCAACTTCTGGAACGGGAAAACATGTCGCGACAGCAATGTGATTTTTGAACTGAAAATTTGTTTAAGCCTTAAGGATCTTAGCTTTCGGCTGTGATGGCACGGCCACGAATACCAGAAAAAAGAATGATGCAATTGCGGCCATAGAGAATAAAAGTGGACATCCTGAACCATGATTAATCTACGAACTGCATCCGAGCAGCCTTTGCGTCGCCTGTTCACTTTACTTGTTGGTGAAACTGCTGGTCCATGTGAATTTTCGCAGGACCAATAGGTAAATTGCTAGACAGGTGCGACAATTTACCACTGATCCAGTTTGAAGCAATTACGCTCCTTGTCGTAGGTGCTGGGCTGTTAATGTAATGAAGTATAATTTCCATTTAAAACTGCATTCTGCACAGTCATTGCAAAAACAAATTCTACTTTAAGAGAAAAAAATATTGCCATGTGCAAAAAAGCTTGAAAAAAGTCAGTTTTTGGAAATTTCACGAAATTGTGTGCAAACCTAATACTGCAAAGCATGTAAATAATTTTGAAGATACATGAAAAGCGTGTTAAAAGGAAACATTTTAATGATATTAGAACACAAATTTTGAACCTTATTATTTTCATAAAAATTTTGGAAAATTGACCTTTTTCCTATTTTTGGAAAAAATTCAAGCCTTTGGTAGGACCCTCAAGGAGTTGTTCAAACTTGATAATATTTTACATGTGTATTGTACTTACACATGCACAGCTTTTGGCAGGTATTCCAAATTAAGATTTGAAATTTCATTTTTTTCGATCCACCCTAGTGAGAAGCACACTGATCATCCACTCTATCAGAGAAGTTCAATACAGATCCAACATTTATTCCTTACATCAAATGAACGAGTCATGAAACTTTAAGACACATGACAGCTTTGTAAAACATCAATCTTCATGTTCATGTTGTGCAGCAGCAGCTTCTTGCCATGTGTTCTTCAAAAATTCTACAATGCGATGACAGATGGATGATTTCAGGAAACCAAAACACAGGCAGCATATAGTAAATGCCCATGCTAAAATTAAAACATAGTCAGTTTTTTTCACTATTGAAGAAGGAACGGGACCACTCATATCAGCAGATGTCACATTCAAAGTTCCATTATGTTGTAAACCTGAAACATTGAATACATTAGTATTATATATAGATATCACCGCCTCAGAGCAACGTTAAGATTGCTTAGTGTTACTCCTGGGATTAGATGTCTTAGTGCTGCTCTGAGGTGAGGGTTATATGCATGATATTCTTAGATTGTAAACCAGGAAAACTGAATAAATATACAACTGACACTCGATTTTATGAACTTTTCGCTACTCTTGAAAAATCTCCTATTCAAGCAGGGTTTTTTTTTTATTTATTTATTTTTACTAATTGAAAATGGCAAAAAAAAAATCTCTTTTACAAACTTGATGTAGGTCAAAGTAGCTTTCTCCTAAAAATTCCAGTATATTAGGAACAGGAAAACTACTTGAAGGAAGAAAATAAACCTTTTCATTTGAATTGTAATTTCTTCTTCCTCTGTTTTTGCTT
This sequence comes from Uloborus diversus, assembly GCF_026930045.1. NCBI lineage: Eukaryota > Metazoa > Arthropoda > Arachnida > Araneae > Uloboridae > Uloborus > Uloborus diversus. The sequence goes on from NW_026558959.1 coordinate 6,848, forward strand.
TTATTTAAACAATTAAAGTAGTTTTAAAATGCAATAAATACTAATACTTTTTTTTTTGCTATTCAGTTATTGTATTCTCTATTTATACATACAATTACAAAATACATTTTACAATTTTCTTTCAAAATCATTACCTTTTTCATTTGCTAAGAATCGTTACATTATTAAATATGTTTTGATTTGTTAATTTTATGAACATTCTGAACTGATGTCAAATTAATTATTTTTTTCTATTTTATATTTATATTTAATATACACAGGACTTGGACATTTACTATACACAGTGGTTGGAAAAACTACATTTTTTTGTAGTGAACTACAACTACTTCAGCACAAATGTAGTTAACTACAATACAACTACTTTTTTCAAAATGTAGCAACTACAAACTACTTTTGAACTGTAGCAGCTACTTCGCTACTTTTTATAAAATAATAAATAAAATGTATACACATACACACCGTTTGAGAGTTGAATGAAAAAAATTAAAAAAATGGTTTATATTAATACATTGGCTCATTTCAACATGGAATATAACTAAAAAGTATTTATTCTTTCATTCCTTTTTACAAAGCCGATTCGTCAATCCAAACATTTTTTTACGATTTTTATGAATATTCCCTGCAGGAAAGGATTTAAAAGTGAAAGGAATTCAACCTTCAAATTTTTAATCCTTTCCTAACAGTAAAAATTTAAATCAAGAAGTGCCACTCGGCTACTTGAAAATGTAGATCGATTCAGTCTTAATTTGATTTCAATTTCGCATAGACATACATATACGTATAATTGATTTAGAAGATGAAAAGGATTGTTTAAACAAAAGAGAAAAACTTTAATTTTCATCATAAAAGTTAATTTTACAGGATCTTATATTTTGTAGGAATTAATTGATTTTGAGCTTCAAACAAGGGATCCGGACCCAGACCCCTGATAAAATGAAATAAAAGCATTTTTCAATTTTACCACATAATCTCAAAAACTTACAATTAATAAGTGACTTTTATGATGTTAATACATCAACACTCAATCAGTAATAAAGAAATAAGGAAAATATCCCAAACGGTACTACTAACTTTTAGCAAATATTAATAATTAGAAAGTCGCCCGTCAAGGTATGATGGGTAAAAATTACTTCTACTCTTCTACATTAGAACGAAGTCATTGCCGGTTTGATGATATTTTGGTAGTTGAAATTGTAACCCAAACTCCAGTGGATTACCCCTAAACGCCAGTAGGTAGCAATCATTGTTGACCTTTTTTTTTTTGTTTGTTTGTTTGTTTCTTCATTCCTCTGAAATGACACAGTCTTATCAGTAAAACTGTTAAGTTACCGGATCGAGTTCAGCCTTGTCACGACTAAGCCTTTCCCTTCATGTTAAACATTACCAAAACATATTATCAAATTATCATGCCGTGGCTCAAGTTTCATTGTTAAAAGCCGCGGGTTACTTGATCACTGGCTATTATATATAAGAGGATTATCCGAAACATGAAACGTAACTAAAAATGCTTACTTTACTTCAATGTGCAATTTTGAACAACAGTGGGACTCGGGCCTCAACAGGATTCGACTTACGCGAAACGGCTATATGGCGAGTTTTTCTCGAGTAACAAATTTTGCAGCTGACGCGACTTCCTCACCTGAAACGGGAAAATTTTCGGAGCGGAAGTGCAGGGCTGAAGTATCACCTTCTCTCATGAGTACTAATTATTAGTTTCGTGAATGGACTTTTACTTTAGCATCACTGAAAGCTGAAGCTTCCCACATTGTACTAGTCGAAATATCGGATTGGCAGGCTGTTTATCTAAAGTTTGAAAATGGGAGGAAAAACACAAAGTTTCTGACAAATAAAGAAATGTACAGATTTTCGATGTGCTTGTACTAAAAGGTTTGTCGAATACAACTAATGTATCTACTATACAGTACTATTGTTACAGTAGTATTGTTGCTGCATTTTATTTTTGCTACATACTATACATACCGAGCGTACTGTTTCCTTTTATGCCATTCTCTCCTATTGCTTTTGTGGAACAGTGTTTTTATTTCATAACACAGCTTTTTTTAAGAACCAGGGATGACCCCAAAGTCAAAAAAGAGAAAAATGTGCATGGCCTTAAATTTGGATAAAAATATTTTTTTTTAATATTGCGCAAAATTACATATATTGATACTATACTGTATTTTAAATATCAATACATTTTTTTTTACTTGAGTGGAAGTGCATTGTATTAATAAATAAAGTAAGTTTGCATTTATTTAAGGTCTTAACAGATATTTCAACTCCATTTACCACTTTCAATTTGCCACAGCCCACAAATAAGGTGAAATTATTTTAATTTTTAATGTGACATCTAATGCTTTAAATTTATAGTATAAAACCCATTTTATTAAACACTTAATACAAGCTGAATCATTAGACACCATATTTACAAAATGACATTATGATAGTACTTAAACATTTACTGAAAAGATTTGGCTAGCTGTAGCACAATTTCATTGAAGGTGTACCTAATTAAAAAAAAAATTAAGCTTGCATAATAATAATTAAATGATGAATTACATAATAATAATTAAAATTATCATTCTTTTTTATGGATAATCTTTTTAGACACAGTTGCAATGGTCTGATTGCCAACTACTCTGTTTTCTTTTGGCAGATTTAAATTTTTTTGCCTACGACTGCAATTCAGAACTTAAGTCCCCTTTCCACATTCTTGAGCTATTCTTTGTTAGTATATTTGATTTTTCAACTAGTTTGCAAATTTTCTGGGTTACCTAAGTTATCGCTGGCAGATTTTTTACCAGTAGGAATTACACAATTTAATTTTAAAATTCTCCCACTTATAGTATCAATAGAGCATTTGATTTATCTGTAGTTATTTTAATAGCTGCAGTACTTTCCTTAAAATTTTTATTATATAAGCAAATCTTTAGCATTTTCAGCATCCTCGTAAATTCTTCAGTTTTTTTTTTTTTTAATGTTTCTATAATACTGTAATATTTATTGTTAGCCGGCACGGGCAGTTGAATATCATCCTCTTCTGCAATATTTGTAGTAGCTTCCATATTAAACGTTAATATTGGCAAAATAATATCACTTATATCTAAAAGGTTCAGACACGGTATATTCTCTGCAGCCTGAAAACACATACGTAGTACTAAGTTGGCAGTAACTGCTTTTTCTTTTCTTTTAAGCCATGAGCTATACAAGGCGAATATTGGGGAAATTTGAAAGTTTCAATCCCAAACAAACTAATGGCGTGAAAATAATGTCAGAGGTCAGCTCATATTTTTCAGGGTCTTTCGAATCTGATTGGTGCAAGTTTTATTCATGTAAGACTTGCACCAGTCAGATTCGTTTGATTTTTTTTTTTTTTTTTTTTTTTTGAAACTTGATTCAAAGAAAACTTTTTGAAATTGCTACAAACTACGTTTTTTTTTTTTGTACCAACTACTTTTGTACCCGCTACTCTACTTTTTTTAAAAAATTGTGCTACACTACATACTAAAAAATGTAGCTACTACAATAGCATTGCTACTTATAGCGTGCTACTTCCAATCACTGACTCTATATATACAATGCTACAGTTCTCATGTGTGTGAATACTTTTCTCTACATTCTAACTTGATTTAAGATTGCCTAATAATTTCTGTAACAATAAAAGGCTTGCATTAAATGGCTACTAATAGCAAAAACCTTGATTTTAAAGTAAAGGTGTTATTGGTGAAGGACTATTAACTAAATAGATATTTCATGCCCAGTTAATGGAATATACTGTCAGTGCCATTTCAACAGGTAACGGATAAACAAATGCCCTGCTTAGAAAAATAAAAACCATAGGAACCAAATATTTCCCCTCAGATCTCTGTTTAATTGAATAATTTTCCCAGATAATTCAAAAAGACCGTCTTTCTTAAAAAATATTTTTGCTAAAAAAAATTTTTGAATTAATTTCAAAACACGAAGATTCAAAAGTTTTTTTTTTTTTCTTTCAATGAACAATGTTGGGAACACAAAGTGGAGAGTTCATAATATATTGGAATGAGTAGGGTATTTCTCCCAACAAAGGCAAGAGCCAACCTGCAGCTCCTCCTTAGAAATAATCGACACTTTGAAACTTTGAGTATTATGATGTTGTTTATAGTTTGTAAAATGTAAATGAGATACAAAAATGTTTCCAAAACACTTAACTAAAAACAAACAAACCATATTACAGACATTTTCAAATAAAGTATGGCAAGTTGCGCCAAAACAAAAAGTTAATATATTAAGTTCCTCCGTTCCTAAGTTACATCCATTTTTAAAATTTTAGTATTCGTTTAAAAAACGAATATTAAATAAAATTTTGTGTTTTATTAAGCATAACATTTCAAAAAAACTTTACCACTAACATTAATTACTTCTACTTCTTTACAATTATGCTTTTAGACAAGTGTCGTCAGTTTAATGAGGCAAAGCCAGAACCTCTCCCCGCATGATGAAATAAACCTGGTTAATTGGATTTAATATGTTAGAAAAAAGGTACTTATTTAAGAGAGGCCAACAGTAGATTCTCAACAATAACAAGAAAATTGGTTTGCAGCATTTGAATAAAATTTTAAATTATTAACAGAGAGAAAAATAAATCATATTTTAGTATTTTACCTGTAAATTTATGAATAAATTTCACAAATTGCTCTAAATTAAGGGTTGTTTCATTAAACCTGCCAACAGGCTTGGAATTGTGGAACAACATCACATTTGGCACGAAGACCAGTCCATATCGTACGTGGATGCTGTAAAAAATAAACAAAACCAAATGAAAAGAAACTCCCTAAAAACATTTGCTGGAATGTTAATCACATAACTATCCGAGTTATAGCACACCCACACAAATTAATGTATTACGAAACACTAAAACACTTAAACACTTCAAACCAAAAAAAAATTTAAATGATTTAAAAAAAAATAGCAACCATCTGGAATCTTTGACAATAATAAATAACACAAAAGATGAAGTAAACAGGGAGAAAAAAAAAACACTAACTGAAATTGAATGCAAAAAGTTTAGAGCTATACTGATGGGTCTAGAATATAAACCTTGTGTCTCAGGAACAAAACTTAAAAGCATATATATTTTATACATTATTTGTTTTATGATAACAATGTAACAGAAAAAATACAAACTTTACAGGAGATGTAAAAAACAATGAGTGATACCAGCTTACATATTTAATAACATATAAAAAAGTACTTATTTCGTTCCTGATTCACTCCATGCCATCAATAAGGCCCATTGAGGCAGTTGAGCTGTGTCACAAAAAGCTCTAGTTAAGCAAATTTTCAACCAAACATACCACTTACATGCTCAAATTTGCAAACTTAGCGGCAGAATATAATGTCTAAAATTTTGGATAGCATTTAAAAAATTTAGTTTCTCATTGTATCACAACCCATGACTAAAGCAAGGAAATAAAGTTTTCCTGTAAGTACTTTTAGTCTGTTTTATTATCTAATTTGTGTATTACTTCTAGTTAACAATTATTTTTATAACTTCATACATATTTGATTAACTGTGCAATGGTACTTAAGATTTCTAGAAAGCACAATAACAGCTTTTCTTTAACAAATGAGAAATACACTTAAGAAAATGTGTGGGCAAATTACGTGCACAAAATGTGTGAACAAAAAACAAACCCTTCAGTTCAGAAGTATGATTAAAGAACTGGAAGTACTGTCGGTCCCGCTAAAACGAATACCGTCGGTTCAAGAAATATTATTTGATTAAGCGGGGAAATTTTATTTACCTTTCCTGGTTGACACCTTTTGTCTTGAAAAGTAATAATAAATCAATATCTAAGTAATAATAGAAGAAAAAATGTTTTTGATTAAAAAGTATTTTAAATAAGCAAAGTAATCAACAAAATAGTATAATAATTAAGTAAATATAGTACAAGTATGTTTGAAAATTACAAATATGTAACTTACAACTTGAGGTATTAAATCTTTGTTTCAACACCTTTTTTCAGTTCATATTTTTTGGTGAAAGTTCATAATAGTGGATTCCTTGCTCAAGGTATTTTGAGAAAATTTTTCTAACTTCAATTACTGTGTGTTACATAATCAATATTTATCAATTTCTTATTGTCTGCAATATTTATATTTTGTTGTGTTTTTTAATTTAATTATTGACAGTCTGTTGGTAATGGCAACACTAGAAGAAACTAGATAGAATAGTGGAAATGCTTTGATGGAATATGAATGTTGCTTGCTGAAAGATACTATTTTAAATTTTTACGTTAACAATTGCTCTAATTTATTTTATTTTCAACCTATTCAAAAATTTTCCAAGCAAGAATATATGCGAAAGCTGATTACTATTATTCGATTAACCAATTAAGCGGGGAAATATTTTATTCCGAGAGATTTTATTCCTATAAGTGGGGTAGTTGTTTATCCGTTACCCGATTAAGCGGGGCTGAATGTACAAGAATGTAACAAAATCTATCCACATCAGAGACTGAAAACCATAACAGGAAAAAAAAATCTAAAAAGGAATATAATTACCAATTATGCATGGGGAAATAAATTAGCTCTTAATATCTATGAGGTTAAAAACTTCAGTTTTTTTACCTTTCCAAAACAAGCTTAATTTTTACCTGTTTCATTCTTTATTCTTAGGTAAATTTATTTTTTCATAGTAAAAACTATATGCTTTGGATTACAAAGCTCAATAAATTCAAAGCATAAAAATACACTATGGTGGAATGGGTATTTGTATATCATTGAAAAGACCATATCTGAACTAACTTTTTGGTAAGTATTTAACTTTCGGGTTAAAGTCTTAGTGAAAATAAAAGAAATTTCTTTTATTTACATATGAACAAAACTGAATAATTGATCAAATGAAAAAAGCTGAATTCTTGCAAAGGATGCCGGAAAAATTGAGCAAAAAAAAACTAATGCATTCGTTGGTTTACATGCTGTAAAAAGCATAGTTGGTTCTGATAAGTTGACTTCCGACCATTTGGTTGAAGCTCAACTGATTCCCTTTATTAAACTAGGTAGAAGGCGTTGCCAATAACAATTGATTGTGCCAATTTAAGAATTTATAATTTTTCAAACCAACCAAAAAATGAGCTTGTCAAAGGGGGAAAATCTTTTTATTGAAGTCTGACAAAAATAAGTTTAGTTCTAATTGAAAAGTAATCTTTTAACTTTTAACATCTGCCTCTTGGTTTTTCAGAGCACTTATTTTTTGAACAGAAGACAAAATGAAGCAGACTATGCAAAAATGCAATGCTTTTGTTTTAGCAAGTTTTGTTAGGGGAAAATGACATTACTTATATTTTGCCTAATGAAAGGGAATTCAAGGGATAAAAACTGGAGAGACTTAGGTTGATGACTGCAAATGATACTTTTCAGTGATATTTACAGAAATTTTATAATTTCTCTATTAAAAACCTGATTGTTTTCAACAAATTTAAACTTCCCTTAAAACTCCTCGACTTCCTGGGTGTTTATCATCCTGTAATAAATGAATAATTTTGCATTCACAAAAAGCTTAACTTCCTACCTCACTTTAAGAAATACTTTGATTAAGAGATTTATCAATGCATATCTAGAAGAGAAACTCACTTTCCAGTTTGAAGAATATCAACAGCATAAAAGGCTATGTCTGGAAATACCCTAGGAAGTGCATTAAAATGTGGAGCCATTCTTGCAGAGAAAGCACACTGCGAAGAATAGAATAAAACCACAGAACATTCGCCCGTACTCGTGTTAGCAGGAGATGGGGTTAATGCTTTCAAAAACATACTGCCATTTGTTAAAGTAACAGTCGGAACCTGCAATTAAAATATTTAAAATTTGTAAGACATAAAACATGTAAATTGAAATAACAAATCAACTTTATTGTAACCATAACTGTAATTCTTTTACGGATCATTAATTTCATCAGAAACACTTTAATAAAATGAAAAAATGAAAAATAGGCAAAAAACATATTTAGAGTGAAAAGACAGAAAAACTTGCATATTGTAGCCATCACGAAACCTTCTTCGACAACTATCTCTAAATAATTCTTGGATCTAGCGCATAATGGCTCATGTAATCGCCACTACAAAATTCTGCTATTCTTAAAAGTGGGAAGACTACAATAACTGGGAAATTGGCAAGCTTAATTGGTTGCCTTTACATTTTTGGCACCAGTGCCTGCATAAAGAATGTTTTTTCTTTGAAAAAATAAGTAAAGAATAGGGAAATATCTATTTGCATAAGGTTACCATAAAACAGCAGGGTTACCAAAATAGAATTACTCATGGCAAAATTTGACGATCGCGCCAATTTCCAAATTGTCAAAATATAACCGCAAAGACAAAATCAAAGAGCGAAAATTGAAAAATCATTCTAAAACCCTTGATTATTTTAATTGCAAACATTTTATTTCTCAACAAATAGAATATGGCAACAGCAAAAAATTTGAAATCATTGCAATTTTTTTAATCACTGTTCAACAATTAGATTACATGATATTTAAATCAAATTTTTAGAAAGTAAGGGAAATAAATTTTAAGGCCTTAGTGATGAAGGTATGTCAAAATTTCATAAGGGCAAGGAGGACGCATGAAGAAATTCAAAAAAGAGGGTAGGGCAAAGTGCCCTCCTATACAGGCCCTATTTTAAATGCTGGATTTTGCGTGTATGAAGGTGAATCTCCTAAAACATTGTTTTGTAACACATAACTACAGAATGAACTTTAGCAGACATTAAATTTAAGCTAATATACAAAAAAGTAAAAGATTCGGAAGTAATGTTTAATATTCAAAACATACGAAAAATTAAACAATTAAAGAATTGCTCGTTTAAAGTTTAATAAATTTTCTTAAAAAATTTAAACTGCAAGTAATTTGAAAACTGTTTTAAGTTGAGAGGGAAAATAACTTAAATATTGAAATAAAAAATAAAATAAGTTGAAATAAGGTAGCATATATTAAAACATAGCTACTAACATTTTTTAAATAATTGACATGTCTCTTGGATACAAAAAAATTGAAATCTTCAAAACTGCATGTAATTGTTTTGGCAAAGCACATGTTCAACATCCAAATATCCCTCCTCTCTCCACAAAGAAGAAAAAAAAACTTTACTTTAGCGTATTATAAGCATTATTGAAATTGAAATTAAGTATAAGTTACTATTAGTCTAAGAATTTTTAGAAACTGTTCTGATTTACAAATTAAAAATTTAAAAAAAAAAAATGAATGGAACAAAAGATTAGAAAGTAGTGAGGTTAGAAGAACCAGTGAAAAATGTTTAATGAAGAGGGATCGGATTTCTAATATACTGACAAGTCGTCTCTTATTTCATTCTAATAGACACCAGCACGTCACTTAGTTTGTAGTTTCAAATTCTTTAAATATTCCTGAAAATATTTTCAGAAGCTTTTTATCCAATTTCGAAAATGTAAGTAACAGCATTGCATTGCACAACTCCAATTTTTAAATTTAGTTTTGACAGGAATATTTAAATATTCTTCAAAACTTCTAAATATATACAAGAAAATAAATGGATAACAATTTCTATACCTCATTTTCAGCTAGAACTCTGGGTAAACATTGTACTTTAATAACATTCTTTCCTTCAGCAGATGAATTCCCAGTACCATTTGTATTTTCCAATTTCCCATCTGCAGTCAGATTAGCACCATCTTTTAATGTTTTCTCAGACAACAATCTTTCACTAATATGTCCCTCAATTTCTTGAAGTATCAACTGACTAGCATTTTTCGCATTTTCTGAAGGCTTGTTGATCTCAGGGGAGCTGAATTCTACAGTTACATCTACAAGGAAAATATTAGTTTCAATGATCTGAAAATGGGAAACTTGCTTCACAAATTCATAAAGGAAAACTATGATGGTTATCAAGTTCAAAATTAGTGATTGTCAGTCACATTTTGAGACCAGAAATTTAGATGTGACACCTGGACTTGCAAACCTAGGAGCCAAATTTGACACTTAAAAGTTTTGGATTGCATCAAAGCTTTCTTTTCCTGACTCATTGTGATTGAAACCTGCAATAGACCTGAAGAATAAATTTGAAAAAGTAACTTTACACTAGAATCAATTTTGCCTTTCAAATATATAACCAGAAATATGAAGTTTTGAATTAGGTAGAGATTTCTTTATATTATGAAACGATCATTTAAAATGGTATTTTGATTGATCACTTTAACACCTAAAGACTTATCTTAGGTACCTAAATTTGAATTCTTATTTTCAACAATGATCAAGAAAATACGGAAAACAAATTAAAAGACAAAAAATTTCAAAGTGTAAAATTTGAATAAGAATACCTTAACATTTTGTCCATCCAATAACCAAAAAGAGATACACAGTTCAGTTCCCCGAATGGAACAGCCAGAGTGCCACAAAAAATTATTCTAGTAAGCTGGATATTCCATTACCCGGGATCAAGGAATGACAGTGGTTTTTGGTATGTTGAATATTTATTACATTAAGCAAGATATTCCTTTAACTGATATTCTTATAAGTGAGCTTGACTGTATTAAGGTATTTTGCACAGAATAATTATTTCCAATCTATTGGCGCAAATCTGCCGCCAAAGATCATGCCAAGAATTTTTCAAGAGTAAAAATACATCGCCTGCCTTTTTTTTTTTGACTGAGCAATTTTCTTATTGAGGAAGTAACTTTGCAATAAAATAACTATTGTGTTAAGATACATCATTATACATAAAAACATTACATCCTACTTGAAATAGTTTTAAAAAAAATACAGCTTTCCATCCACTTAATGTAGCCAGCAAAGCACATAAAATTTGTCTTCATTTAAGAAGGATATAATTTTCTTTGAAAAAAAAATTTAAAAAAAAAAAGAAAAAACAAAAAGTTAAGACTTTACCTGATTGGAACAAAAGAAAATTTACATTTTACAAGGATTAATTTTGCTCAATTTACAAATTAACGATTATTTAAAATAAATTTCTCTTTTACAACTTTGAAATTCTTCAAAAAAAAAAAAAAATTTCCCAAAGTTCTAAACTAACCATATACTTTGCTATTAAAAATAGCATTTCTATTTCGAGGGAAGCATTGTCTATACGTTTTTGAAGGAAGTTAATGGAAAAACATATAAATGAAAAAAACTTATAATAGGTAAATGTTATTGCGTATTAGACTCTGCAGGGACCAAATTAAAAAGCGTATAAAAGAAAAACGTATAAAAATGGTGCTTCACTGTATATATTATGCAGACGCTTTTATTTTAATCAACTCGTTGGAATTTTCTAAAGTTATTGAAAAAACAATTTTTTCAACTCACAATATTCTACTTCAAAAAGAACTTTGAAGTTTAACCAATTTGGTTTATATGTTACTGAAATACAGTTGATGTTGACATTAGCCGTTGATACTTACATACTAAAATATCAGAGGGAGATCAAATATTTCAGGGTTATCACTGGTGACAACCTTGAAATATTTGGTCTTCCTCTGATGGAGAATGTTGATCACTGGTGAAAATCGACATTCTCCAATTTCGATACATCAAGGTAACATTTGAAGTTTCAACAAAAAAAATTTTAAAAACTATTTAGTTTAATGCCTAAACCATACAAAAAAAAATCTTTGCAAAAGCAAAATCACACAAAATGCATGAAATACTTATACATGGTTGTAACAAAATCCTGGAAAAAAAGTTCCCTCATAATTTCCGTATTTAGCTTCAAAAGTTTTTCTAATTCTACAATTGTTGCAATCAGTAGATTGTAGTTTGAAAAATATGATTAAAAAAACAGTAGATTTTTTTTATTAGAAAACAAGAAAGAAAACAGTAAGATTAACATTCAAAATACATCAGGAATAAGTTTTTCTTAATCAAATTTTGTCCAGTTCAACATTTAACTTAGGATATTAGAAAACTCGCACTCATAATGATTAGAGAATTTTAATTAAACCTTTCTGAATTAAGGTTTTAATGAAAATAAACACATTTTCATTTACAAGCCTTCTAACAAAGATTAATAATAATCAAAAATTTAAAAAAAAAAATACAATTCCAAACATAGATGCAAAAATATTCAGATCATCAGCTGTATGAAACAAAATATTAAAATAGTATTAATAATTACGACAAGATCACCAGAACTCTTGAGTAAATTAAAAAATAATGAAAAGGAGGATATTTGATTTGAGGTAGTTTCAAATTTTTACTCCCCCCCCCCCCCCGAACTAGAGAACTTTAAAAAAAATTTCAGGGAAGAAAACTTCAGAGGTTTGACAGCTTAAAATTATATTTTTCCCTGATATTTTGAGAAACTTTTTAAATACCATGACCTTTTCAAAAATTAAAATTTCCCTGAGAATTCCCGATTTTCTAGGCTGTGTTACTAATCTGTTATACCTAAACTCATATTGCATAGTTGGCCTTTTAGAGCAAGGGTTTTCTAACTTTTTGACCAAAGGGCCAGGCGTGAAAATTTCACAAGACTACTGGTCTAATGACCCACATAATATGCAATTTTCACTGTGTACAGCAGTTTAAGTTTATGTACCTTGGCTCTATTAATAGGTTATATCAGAGGTTCCCAAACTTCAGACCTCTGCGGACTACCTCCGGAAAAATGACAAACTTTGGGGACCTCCCCCCCCCCATGTGTAGTGTGTTTACTTTCGAGAGTTCTTGGGGGAGGAAGTGGGGCTGCTGTGTCCCGCATGTACTTAAGCAAGACCTTTTTATTCCTCATGAATGTGCTTTCTTTTTTATTGTTACTCGTCCTTCAATCTCGGTTATACTTACTTTAGCTGAATAACACCAAGGACCCGAGTCAGATAAAAATATAAAGTATCTGCGCACGCAACTCAAAAGTATCTGCAAGCTAATAATTGTCTATCATGTTAAAAAAAAGGGAGGGGGGGTTGATTAAAAAAAAAAGAAAATTAATAAGAAAAAAAAATTTTTTTTTAAAGTTAGTTGACTAAAACAACGTTATAAAGCACAAAATTGCAGGTATACGCTTTGAGATTACAAGGAAGTAATTTTCATGCAATGCAAAGACCTAAGTTATATTTCAAAATTTTAAGACTAAGCTTCTTTTAACATATATCTTTGCATAAGTCAGCTCACATATTTTTGGGAATTATATCTTCATTGCTGACCATACATTGGTAGGACCTTTCTCTTCTTAAGCTGTCTAGTCAAGAAATCAGTAGGATACTCAAATTTCTGAGAACAAAAGAAAAACTAGCAATTTGCTGCTTCTTGGAAATGCTCTGTTGAGGGAGGGGACAAAAACAAGTACCCGCAGCGAATGTATTCACCTTACGTGCTTACGTATATACTATCCATTTATAACTTTTACAAATTAATTGAATATTATTAGTTTAAAACAAATTAGAGGTAAGAATTTGAAGAATTATCGCGAGTTGCGCGTGCCCGCAGCGAATATATCCGCACAGTAGCGAATATACATCCACTGAAATGTTTTATACTATCTGGGAATATTTTTTACAATCTAAATAAAGAATATCAATTTAAAACGAATTAGAAGTAAAGAGTACGAACTTTAACGATTATCGGACGATGTGCAACTCCGCAGCGATGTATCCGCAGTTCAGCGGTGATCGACATCAGTAAACGATATTTATCCACGTTCTCATTCTTAATGTAATGTAATATAAAATTTACTTTATTCAAATTAGATTAACTTCTCAACTCTTTTGGCAGGTGTAAAGTTTCAGTTTTAGGTTGGCATCCTTTGATGCCCAATCATATGCAAATGAGGCAAGTATAAATAGTGAACGATTCCAATCGTTCTCTCTCTCTTCTTTTGTGTTCGTCAGCCTCTTGTGAGTTAGGTCCAGTAGGTGTTGGGGAGCTGCCCAGTTTTTGCCACTATCCTAACCCTTTGCTGGCAGGAGGACCAACCTCATCAAAAACTTAAATTGTTATTATTTTTCCAGATTTTATTTAGAAGAGAACTGTAAATGTCTAGTCCTTTTAGACAATCACTCCCCCCCCCCTTTGCATTTTTGACCTGCCTCATATACAAATTATAAATTAAATTTTTATTTAAAAAAAAAAATCTTTAGAAGCATTCGTTTAAACAAGTTCAATATTACATTTATTTTAAGCTAGATGTCAAAGAAAACCAAAACTAGAATTTAATTAAAGCATGTTTAATATCTTTTATTAATTTACTGAGGGCAAATTTAAAAAAAAACTACACAAGTTGTCTGTAAAAATTCCATTTTTTGTTCCCTTTTAAATACTGGCAAAAAATCTTTCTTGCTGGAAGGGGAAAACCGTGGTTTTTTTCCACCTGTGGCGAAATACTTGCCAACCCTGACAACACAACTTGAATAACTCATTTCTTGTTCGAAATATCTCTACTAAAACCATAGAAAAAAGAGGATAGGGCACATATTTTTTTAAATGCAAGAAAACTGTAAATTTGCTTTATCACATTAGGATATATAATGATAATTCATCCTATTTTAATTGTCACAATTAAAAACAAGTTTAATATTGCATAAATACAGTGCGTAAAAATGTCTCATTTGTGCAAATGGCTTAAGCAATACATAAATTTTGAACTACAAGGCAGATTTTTTTTTTAACTAAACTTTTTGAAGAGAGCTCTTGACAAGGAAAATGTATTAGGAAAATTATTTAAATTTTTGGCTATTTTAAGGACATTTTAAAAGAAATTAAAATTTTTGTAATACAAGACATTTTCTGTACTTGGTACATTCTGTAGTTTTTTCAAACAATGTAAATTCTGTAGTTCTTTCAAACAATGTTCAAAATTGACGATTAAAGGCATCCACATTTTTTTAGTATAATTTATTCCTTATGTGTTTATACTCTAATTCTAACTAAGCACAGTTTTAGACATACTTTTTCATTACTTGAGTGCGTTTAAGATTCTGAAATTGTGTGGTAATCGGGGGTAAATAAATAACTACTCTACATTCCAAAAATGCATTCACTAACAACAAAAATGAATAAAAATAAGAAAAAAAAATCTTGAAAGAAATAGCTTTTTTCATTGTTGTATGTGATAGTTTTTTTTTTTTGCTCTGACAATAAAAATTATAAAAGTGCCGCATATTTATTTCTCTTTCTGAACGTTTTCCCGATTACTCTACATTGAATACCATTGCTTTCTTGGGTAGAGTTTTCCCCTTCCCCTCCCCCTTACCCGCTCTGTCCACGGCTGCAAGTGCGCGCAGCAAGTTTACGGCTTCGGGCGTCTCCCCTTTCTTCTATCCTCCTTGCCAAGACTATGTGCCCTAATATTCTATTTTTCTTTAACAATGCTATGCTGTCGGGAAAGCAGCACTTATTTTGACAGTTGAACACTAAAAGTTCAGCATATTTATTAGACTTAATATAAGTTATTTTGTGAGAAATTCTTGAGGAATTTTGCTTGATTGAAAGAACTATATGATGCATCCTGCAGCCACCCCTTGTTTTGGCCGCCCGTGTGCAGCACACACGATGCACATTTGTAAGGATCAGACCTGAAAATATGGTATTCTGTGCATCTTTAATCACAAGAAAGTTTACTCCTACTCATACATGAAACATTAAATAATACAGTTGCAATCCTTCGAAAAAAATAACATTACATGAAATAAATCAAGCAATATGATGATTTTCCAGATTACCTTCTTCATCAGCACAAGCAGCAACAAAAAGTAAATATGATAACACTAGGTAGTTCAAACATATCATGTTTCAAAACAACAGCAACAATTCCTAGCTGTAAGAACAAAATCATTATATTTAATTAGCTCACAAAAATCACAATTAAGTACAGTACAACAAGATTTACCTGTATATAAATCAATAAATTGGTGTGTAAAAATTATATTAATATAAAAATGAAATTGTTGTTGGTTACGTGCATGTAAAGTAGGGAGGAGAAAATCCGCATAACTCGGGGCCAGAGGTCGTTTGGATTTTCGATTGGGCAGATTTCAAGGTTTTCATAAAAAATAATAAACACAATTTTAGTAAAATAGTAATGCAAAACACATTATAGCTGTCAGAGCAAGGATATGAAGCTCAACTATTTTTCCATCACATTTCTAAAGAGAACTCTTTGTTAACTTCACCTTAATTTATCTTTGCACTCCTTGTTTACTTCAAAAATCATATTTAGAATTTTTAGAGAAAATTAGCATCATTTATACTTGAATTATCGAAGTGTACAGTAGACGGAAAATACCATTAGATTTACCATTATGTTATAAAATATGTACGAAAAAAACTTGCACAAAACGTACTTTGAAAATGTCGACACCTTAAACATAAATCCTTCTTAATAAAACTGCAAACTGAATAAAAACAGTTGTAACATTTATCATGCAAGTGCAGCATGGTGGCAAAACTTTCAAACTTTCCGAGCTTAAGCTTTTCCTCCGATATTTTAACGTTTTCAGGATCGAAATGTACGGATTACCTAAGGATAAATAGCGGAAAGAAAAATTAAGAAATAAACACTTACAAAAAATGCAAAAACTGAACAAAAACTTATTTTCCACTTTTGCGTAACAATATCATTGTTTGTTGCCAGTCTGAATTATGAATTGGAAAAAGCTCATCGCAACACCGTAGCCTACGAGAATCTGCTTTTGCTTGAAGAGCCTGTTATTTTCCCTCGAAAACGAGCGACAGGGGCAGGGAATTTCGCGCTTAGATGGCGCTTATAGCGAGACCAACAAAGCGCTCTAACAGGTAAACACGATGTGTTTTAGACTCTCAAACTTATTAGATATCGTGCAATAATATGCATACTTTTTCAAATTTTCAACTCTCAAGCATCTAAGGCAAAACAGGTTAATTTTCCTTAACAGCTGGAAATGAAAAATATTATCCTTTGAGTCACAATAGTGCAAGGAAAACAAGCCTCGAAAAATGAGATAAATTCCGGTCAGAGAGTTAAAATAATAATTTCAATCAAAGAATATCCTTGTTTTTCGTAAATTTTCGTTAAAAACTTCTTTTACTCTTCTCGGTTCATTTACCAGATGACATTTTGTTTTTGCCAAATGTATTTTTATACTCTTAATACGTTTTTTTTTTCTTTCATCGGATGCTAATACCTAACTTTCCGAAAGCATTTCAGTTTTCTTTAAAACGTATGAAATCCATCTGTGCCCCCCCCCAAGGCCCCAAGTTCAATAACGTAAATCCCCCCCCCCCCATATATATTCTCGACCTTTTTTCCTTTTGTATTTTTAGTTCCCTTTTTTTAATAAATTAATTTTTTTAAAATTTTAATGTTTATTTATTTGTAATTATTATTTTATTAGAAAAGTTCTGTGCTACGCAAATGAAATACACAGACATACAAACTAAATAAATAAAAAAAATAGAAATAGATTTAAAAAAATAATTTACATTAAAAATAAATAAATTTGAACAAGAAAACTTTTAAAAAATTTGTTCCTCCCCCCCCCCCCTCCAATTTAGATCGCATTAGAGTTATGAGGTTCAACAAAATGAAATCGGAAACTCCCCCCCCCCCCCTAGAAATAGTTGATGGTACAGACCACGTTATACCCGGTGCTGACAACGCTGAAATTTTTTAGGAGGTAGTTTAAGAATTTTATTTGATCTCACGGCACATGATTTAATCTCATTGACTGTCTTCATCCGGATTCCTCCCCATCCCACCCCGCTTTGAGTTTAGCTGTCTGCTTTGTTCCACACTGAAATGAATTCTTTCACGGCTATACATATTTTTATCACAGCCATAAGAACAAGCATTTACTTATGATTTTTCAGATAGTTGGGGGGATTCAGATAGATGTCTTTGTATCAATAAAGAGAGGGGGTAGGTGTAGCACCGAGAACAATGAAAATTTCAGGGGGGGACAATTGAAAAAGGTTTTCGATCTCGTTTCGTGTAGTCCTCTTTTGGGGGGGTGAAGGGGGTTCCGTGCAATGGAAGGGGTGCGTCATCGTTCTTGGGTGGATTATCGCCCCTTCGAACGCTATGGAGCGCTCCCCAATGACAAAACTCCCCAAAATGAGAAATGCAAAAATAAAGAAAATTAAAATTGTCAACAATCACAACCTGCCTGATCCTTACAGAAAATGGCTCTTAATTTAGTTGACGGATTATTTACATTTTGGCAAAAGTTTTAAAGATTCTTTTAATGGCGCTATTTTGGTTACATGGTGAAAACCGAAAAACAGTATTACGTAGTCTTTAGATGCAAAAACCGCGACAGTTCAAAAAACCTGCCTTAGCTACTGAAATCTGTTCGCAAAAAGATTTGGCGAGATTCCAGCTGGTCGCTTTGATAATGAGTTAGTGTCCAATCAACAAAAATAAACAAGTAAACCCATTAATTGCATCAAGGTTACATTAAAATGGAAAATAATCAGCCAAATCTATTTATTATTTGCCAATCTTGTGCGAAAATGTTATTTAAGATTTAACTTGAGAAAAACCTTGAACAGCAGACGAAAAGCAAAAATATTCAACTATACAACAATTTATTGTTGCTATATCGACGGGGAGTTGATATGATACACTAAATACTGTATTGAGTTGAGGAAAGCCTTCGAACATAGAACTAAAAAGCTTATAACTCGTTTTTTATTCTACTTAGAAATTTCTAACAGGTGCCATCTTCACAAGAAAAATCAGAGCTTTCGATGAACATATAATGTTAGTATGTGTAAACATTTTTTCTTCCCCATATTAGAGAATTTGTATGAAAATCATGTTTTATTACCCTCTATGGGAGGGGGGTTTAACCCCATAACGGGACGAAAACTACTCTATGTATTATTATGATGCGTAAGCTATAATATTGTAAAGTTTCATTAAAATCCATTCAGTAGTTTTTGAGTGAAAGAGTAACAAACATCCATCCATACAGACAAACATTCGCATATATAATAGTAGTAAGATAGCACAAATCTACCATTTAAAATTTCAGGGGGGGGGTAGTAATTGTTTTTGATTTCATTTCGTGTAGTCTCATTTGGGGGAGGGGGAGTGTGACACCGTTCTTGCAGGGCCGATCCTAGCAGATGTGCAGAGTGTGCGCCGCACAAGGGCGGCCAAAGCAAGGGGCGGCCGCAGGCCGCATCATATAGTTCTTATAATCAAGCAAAATTTCTCAAGAATTTCTCACAAGATAACTTATAATAAGTAGAATAAATATGCTGTTTTTTAAATGTTCAATTGTCAAAGTATGTGTCGATTTCCCGACAGCATAGCCTAGTTTAAGAAAAATAGAATGTTAGGGAACATTGTTGGTTCATTGTCCATTAATATCTACACTTAACACACATGCTTCATTTGATTGCAAAGCTTGTCACAGAACCGGTAATCAGGCATGGATACATGGGAGGGGAAAGGCCCTCTTCTGAAGCATGGAATGGTGCCGTCTAAAAGGAGCACCGAGAGCAACCACTAATGTTTACCCCCCAAGCTTTTATAAACCTAAACAATGAAGACATTTTTTTACTTATATAAAAAAAGCTATACTGATTAGATACTCTCATCATAAGCAGTTCAAACAACAAAATCTGTGTTCAATAATCGTGGATGCGTGGGAAGAAAGTGGAAAATTGCGACTCCTTTGAGAGTCAAACATATATGAATGACGAACTAAAATTTTGAAATTTTCCCACTTTACGGCAATTTTTTCTAATTAAAATCCCGAATGAACTGCCCCGGTTTCAGATCATGTAGGAGGACAGGGCTCTTGCCCTGGGTAGTAATTTTAAATGAAGATCCAAAAGAATACCATGACCTCCTTGACGAGACTAAAGATGGCTTAAAATTGCGTTTCTAGGACTTTAATTTCGGAACATTTCACTGGTTGAACCACCGATCTTAAGGACCCAATTAAGTCTCTGATTCACCCCTTCCACCTTAACTTAATCAAACATAGCCTAAAAATGTTGGCTCCGAAATCTAAAATGTGGTTTTAAAGGACAGTCTTTCCTAATGTCATCAAAAATTGCTGAATGACATTTTTCGGATTTCTTTTTCGAAATTTTTGCGATGGACTTTTTAAAATTACTACCAAAGACAGTCTCAGTTAGCGTCTTTAGAGAAGCCCCTAATCCCACCCCCTCTCACTTAATTTATTGAAAAACAAACTAAAATTGCGTTTTTCAAACATCAGTTTCAGGAACTTTTGGGGAAAGACCCCGGATCCCTCTTTTCTTCAACGCAATCACGAGACCTGAAAATTTCGTTTTTATACGGTTCCGTGGAGCCAAATAAACTAGCCTGAAATTGACCTCAGTTTCAAAAACACAGTTCGTGAAGGCACACTGAACCCCCGCCCGCTCTTAGTCCCATCGTCATCAAACAATGCTTAAATACGATTTTGGGACTTATATTTCTAAAGAATTCCGGAGGAGAACTGCCAGGCTTATGTAACTTTTCACGGCGCTAGGGCACATCCATCAATCGTCGAGGTGAGGTGGACAAAAGTCTATAGTTATATTTTTCAGATATTAATGTTGAAAAATATCCGAAAGATCCATAAAAGCTTCCCAGTTTTGTTGACGTCACCAAAGATAATATAAAATTGCGATTTTAGAATTATCCGCTTTAGAGCTCCAAAATCCTTCCTTCGAGAAATAGCCTATAATGGATTTCAGTTCCGAAAAATATTTTGGTTCGGAATATTTTCACGTTTCCCCTATTGTTTTCAAATCTAGCCAAAAACGGGTTTTTGAAAAAATAGTGCCGAGAAATTACAGGAGGATAGCCGCCAGATCCCCTACCGTCACCAAACATGGCCTAAATTTGCGTTTGAAACTTATATTTCGAAATCTTTCGATGGGAGACGATTGACTCTCCCTCCCTCTTGCAACGTCAACAAAGGTAACCCAAAATTGCGGGTTTAATATTTCGGTTTCGGAGATTTTTCGTTTTAATTTTGAAAGAATTTTAGGAAAGAGCTGCAACATTACCACCTAAAGTCTCGAAAAAGTTCCTAAAATTGCGATATTTGACGCCAATTCCGAAAATTTCTCCGGGCACCTTGAATATACTTGACTCTTTTGTCCTTGCAATCAAACACAACTAAATATTAACAAAAACTATTTTTCATACGCCAAATTTCGATAATTTTCTTGGAACAATCCTACTCCCCTGAATCCCTGACTCCCCTCCCCCCCACGCTTCCCCTTCCTCCGTTCCTTCTCTGATGTCACCGAAGAAAGGCCATAAAATGTGGTTTTACGACAAGTAAATTTTGGTATCTATTACTTTCTTCAAAGATATAAATTATACCTAAGGAGTTTCTTACAATAAAAAATTTCTTCCTTTTTATAAAATCATTCTTCTGTCCCCCCACCCCTTTTTTTTAAAAAAAAAAATTCGAACTTGGCATAGAAATTTAAAGAAAGATTTATATAGACGTTGAAGATTAGTCAAAATATGCAAATTACTCTTGAGGATCGGCACATTAGGTCTTTGCACACGGGCGGCCGACACCCTAGGATCGGCCCTGCGTTCTTGGGTGCATGGGCAACGTATCGCCATGTAGCGGCAACTCAGGTTAATCTCCCTTAACGCCTGGAAATCAAAAATATTATCCTTTGAGTCACATTGTTGGGAGTAGAACAAACCACCTTCCAAAATGAAATGAGTTCCCGTCAGATAATCTATATAAATAAAACAAAGAATATACAGAAGGCGCCGCTTAATGTGAGCACTTTGGGGCAAATACAATTTGATAACAATAACCGACTGTTAACAATAAACGAAAAGAATCCAGGAGACACAAAATAATGATTTTTTTCCAACTACGGTACATTTATTTTGGCAACCTCAAATTAAAAACACAATGACTCAACTGAAGCATTTTTAAATTATAAATTATTAAATTAACAGAATGGAAATATCTGAATTATAAAAGGTTAAAGATAAATCGTGCAATTTTTAGCCTATTTTCCCAGTAAAAGTCAGAAAAAGAAGAAAAAAGCATGAAAGAAGGCTCAATGCATCTTAAAAATATCGCGAAAAAAAAAAAGTATTAAATAAATAAAATAATTAAATAAATATTGAAAAATTTAAAATTGGAAAGTAGGGTATTGAGATGGGGGAAAATGTCTGTCGGTCAGTCTGTCCCCCCCCCCCTAATAACTTTTGAATGAATAGTCCGATTCGAAAAAACTTTTTTTTGTTCGAAAGATATCGGCGAGGACACCTCATTCCCACACTTCACTTTTTGATTTGAACTATTTTTTGTTCAATTTTGAATAGTTCAAAAAAACTTAACATTAGCGCCTACGGGGAAATTCAAGGCAATTCCGAACTGTGAGACGAATTTGCTTCAAATGAACTTTGTAGGCAAAAGCTTTTAATGAAAAACTTGTATATAAAATATCTTTTTGATTTGAACAATTTTCCGTTCAATTTTCAACAGTTCAAATCCTTTAACGTTAGCGCCTACGGGCAAACTGAAAGTCAATGTGTGTCTCACTGCACATGATTTAATCTCATTGACTGTTTTCATCCGGATTCCTCCCCCACCCCGCTTTGAGTTTAGCTGTCTGCTTTGTTCCACACTGAAATGAATTCTTTCGGCCTTGGTAGCCCGATCGGTAGAGTGTCGGATTCGGGGCCGGAGGGTCCTGAGTTCGAACCTCGATGGTCGAAGATCCACCGTCGTCATTAAAGGGGACTGGGAGACGTTAAATATGCTCGAGGTCTCAATGTCCTCCAAGTGAAACGATACCTGTGGGGGTGCTAGCACCAGGTAGCTATTAGCTCCTGGTCCAGTTCTAAATTCTCATTAACTGTTCGATCCGGTGATGGTGCTGCCATCTATCGGTATAAAAAATAATGAAGGCAAGACACTTAGTATGCAGTATTCGACATAAATACAGTTGTAGTCAGTTGTGACTCGGAATCAAATGAATTCTTTCACGGCTATATATCTTTTTATCACAGCCATAAAAACAAGCACTTACTTATGATTTTTCAGATAGTTATGTCTGGGTATCAATAAAGAGAGGGGGTAGGTGTAGCACCGAGAACATTGAAAATTTCAGGGGGGGGGGAATAATTGAAGAAGGTTTTCGATCTCGTTTCGTGTAGTCCTCTTTTAGGGGGTGAAGGGGGTTCCGTGCAATGGAAGGGGTGCGTCATCGTTCTTGGATGGATTATCGCCCCTTCGAACGCTATGGAGTGCCCCCCAATGACAAAACTCCCCAAACTGAGATCTTCAGAAAAAAACTCTAAAATTATCCCTTATCAATTTCAGTGAAAAAGACTACCCTTGTACCCTCGTGCGCACCCAAATTAGAAATTTCTCCCCTCCCCCATCAGCAAGATGAAGGCGCACACCCTGAACTGCAAAAAGCACACCCCGTTAACGAGATTCCCCCCCCCCCCCAAAAAATGAGATTTTAAATGCTCCTAAAATCCCCCTCCCCCTCTGTATATCAATGTCGCAGTCTCTGCCATAAGTCCCCGTTCCTCAGTACTCTTATTTTCTTTCCGCACAGAAGTGAACGCTCTCAAGGTCATGCGTCTTTTTATCAGAGTCATTAAATTCAAGCACTTGCTTCTGCCTTTTCAGATAGTAGTTATTTCTGTCAGCACAGAAATATATAGGTACTAGTAAAAATACCCGGCGTTGCCTGGGTCAGTAATAATTATGAGAAACAATCGCTACTTTCCTTCGTTTTCTGCTTTAACTAAAAGAACTCAAAACATGCCGCTTTGACATGATTAAAAATCGAGAAAAATCGAACTTATTCTTACACATAAAAGTAAAATGGCAATAAGTATGAAGAACAAAATAGTTTTCTTTCAGAAACAAAAAAAACGTCATTTGATCATACATAACTTTTGAGGAATTTCCAAAATGTGAAATTAAACTTCACATGTTGAAAAAGATTTATCAGTCATTGTTATTATTTTTTTATTTGTACATTGCAGTCTAAGCTGGAGCTGGACAGTAAACATTTTCATCCGAAATTTTTCTAAAAAACAAAGTAAAATTTGGCGATTGTTTGAAATTGCGCGGAAAGACAAATTAATGGAAGTTTTTGTGCTGCTTATGGATTTGCTTAATTTAGTTGACGGATTATTTATTTTGACAAAAGTTTTAAAGATTCTTTTAATGGCGATATTTTGGTTACATGGTGAAAACCGAAAAACAGTATTACGTAGTCTTTAGCTGCAAAAACCGCGGCAGTTGAAAAAACCTGCCTTAGCTGCTGAAATCTGTTCGCAAAAAGATTTGGCGAGATTCCAGCTGGTCGCTTTGATAATGAGTTAGTGTCCAATCAACACAAATAAATAAGTAAACCCATTAATTGCATCAAAGTTACATTAAAATGGAAAATAATCAGCCAAATCTATTTATTATTTGCCAATCTTGTGTGAAAATGTTATTTAAGATTTAACTTGAGAAAAACCTTGAACAGCCAGACGAAAAGCAAAAATATTCAAAGATACAACAATTTATTGTTGCTATATCGACGGGGAGTTGATATGATACACTAAATACTGTATTGAGTTGAGGAAAGCCTTCGAACATAGAACTAAAAAGCTTATAACTCGTTTTTTATTCTACTTAGAAATTTCTAACAGGTGGCATCTTCACAAGAAAAATCAGAGCTTTCGATGAACATATAATGTTAGTATGTGCAAACATTTTTTCATCCCCATATTAGAGAATTTGTATGAAAATCGTGTTTTATTACCCTCTATGGGAGGGGGGTTTCCCCCCATAACGGGACGAAAACTACCCTATGTATTATTATGATGCGTAAGCTATAATATTGTAAAGTTTCATTAAAATCCATTCAGTAGTTTTTGAGTGAAAGAGTAACAAACATCCATCCATACAGACAAACATTCGCATATATAATAGTAGTAAGATAGCACAAATCTACCATTTAAAATTTCAGGGGGGAGGGTAGTAATTGTTTTTGATTTCATTTCGTGTAGTCTCATTTGGGGGAGGGGGAGTGTGACACCGTTCTTGCAGGGCCGATCCTAGCAGATGTGCAGAGTGTGCGCCGCACAAGGGCGGCCAAAGCAAGGGGCGGCCGCAGGCCGCATCATATAGTTCTTATAATCAAGCAAAATTTCTCAAGAATTTCTCAAAAGATAACTTATAATAAGTAGAATAAATATGCTGATTTTTAAATGTTCAATTGTCAAAGTATGTGTCGATTTCCCGACAGCATAGCATAGTTTAAGAAAAATAGAATGTTAGGGAACATTGTGTTGGTTTATTGTCCATTAATATCTACACTTAACACACATGCTTCATTTGGTTGCAAAGTTTGTGACAGAACCGGTAATCAGGCATGGATACATGGGAGGGGAAAGGCCCCCTTTTAAAGCATGGAATGGTGCCGTCTAAAAGGAGCACCGAGAGCGGCCACTAATGTTTACCCCCCAAGCTTTTATAAACGTAAACAATGAAGACATTTTTTACTTATATATAAAAAAAAGCTATACTGATTAGATACTCTCATCATAAGCATTTCAAACAACAAACTATGTAACAAACTCTGTGTTTAACGATTGTGGATGCGTGGAGAGAAAGTGGAAAATTGCGACTCCCTTGAGAGTCCTTGAGAGTAACATATATGAATGTCGAACAAAAATGTAGTACTTTTCCCCCTTTACGATAATTTTTCAGATTAAAATCTTGAATGAACTGCCCGGTTTCAGATCAGGTAGGAGTATAGGGCCTTTGCCGCGGGAAGCAAATTTTAATGTAGCTCCAAAACGAAGATCCAAATGGATGCCATGACCTCCTTGACGAAACTAAAGAAAGCTTAAACTTGCGCTTCTAGGACTTTACTTTCGGAAAATTTCGTTAGTTGAACCATCGATCTTAAGGACCCAACTAAGTTTATGATTCACCTCTTCCACCTTAACTTAATCAAACATAGCCTAAAAATGTTGGCTCCAAAATCCAAGACGTGTTTTCAGACGACAGCCCTTCCTATCATCAAACGTCATATAAAATTGCTTTGGCATTTTTCGAAAATTTTGCTGTGGAGGACCCCGAAATCCATTCGCAAACATTACTACCAAAGACAGTCTCAATTAACGTCTTTAGAGAAGCCCCTAATTCCACCCCCTCTCACTTAACGTATTGAAAAACAAAAATTGCTTTTTTCAAACATCAGTTTCAGGAACTTTTGGGGAAAGACCCCGGATCCCCCTTTTCTCCAACGCAATCACTAGACCTGAAAATTTCGTTTTTATACGGTTCCGTGGAGCCACCAAACCCTTCCTGCCTAAACTAGCCTGAAATTGACTTCAGTTTCAAAAATACAGTTCGTGAGGGCACACTGAACCCCCGCCCGCTCTTAGTCCCATCGTCATCAAACAATGCTTAAAATACGATTTTGGAACTTGTATTTCTAAAGAATTCCGGAGGAGAACTGCCAGGCTTATGTAACTTTTCACGGCGCTAGGGCATGATCCGTAAAAATAATGGCGTCAACATGTATGTAATGCTGATATTGTAAGGTAATATCAGTATTGGTGTTTTAAGATGAATGCAATGTTGCATACATGTTGTTATTGCAATATTGCTTTTTAATCTTTATGCAACCATTATGCAGTATGAGACACGTGAATTTTGACACCGTCAGTATAATATCAAGATTTGTCAAGGTTGATGCAAGGAATTTTGCTAGTAGGGTGAAATGTCTTTGAAGATTGCAGCTCATGAGAGTTCGAATGGTTTTCGATATGTTTGGTTAATTTCATTTAATCAGTACACAATTTTTAAATATCGGTTGAAAATTTCTTTACTTCATATTCACAAGTAATAGTTCAAAAGTCTGAATCACCGATTGGAATAAAACTTAGCACATCCTTCGGTAGAACACTTAAATATATTGAACACGTGTTTTTTTATGGGCAACAAACAGCTTTAAAAGGCATAGGCGGAGTTAGACTTTTGTCTCTAGGTGGGAGGGGGGCTAAACCCCAGGGCCCTCATTTGTGGAATCAGACCCTTCCCCCGCGATTTCATGAACAGATTGAACATACATTTGATTATGTGTTTCGTTGCTTTCTTTCTATGATATGTAGCGAATATGTACTATTACGCCCCCTCCCCATGGAAACCTTTGAAATGACAGGCCCGCTAAGCCCCCAGCCAAAAAAATAGAGCTAAACTTAAAAGATAAAAGAATGTGTGTGTGCCATGTTCGGTAGGACGATTAAAACTTGTCCAGAAAAAAATAATAAGATCAATGAGGCAGTCTGCGTTAATAATCCTCTCGCTTTAGGAGGGTCATTTTAGAGGGTTTGGACAGCTTTGTTCTTTGGGAGTGTTTCATAGCAATTGAGAGGTCTGTATAGGGCGGGTGGGCTTTGTAGTAGCAGTAAAATGAGATTGAAAACCTTCAAAAATTACCGAAAAGAAAGAAACAGTTGTGCGGTCTGTGCCAGGAACTCCCATCGAAACCATATCTTCTTTTTTCAACACAAAAATGAGCTCTTTTAAGGTCATAACATTTTTTTTTTTATCAAAGCCATGCTATAAAGCACTCATGTTTTTTTTTTTTTTTTTCAGATAACTTGTTGTGTTAGAAGTGCCTATGAGGGAGCACTCATGGTGCCAATTCCGCCATTGTAATTTTGAAGGAGGATAATTTTATAGGGGAGCTGATTCCATCAGTCCTGGAGGGGGAGGGGGCGTTGGGATCCCGGCGGTCATGCTTATGTACTGAATAAAATTGATAAATAACATCACATCATATGCTTTAGTATGGGTTTTCCTTTAAGCTCCAAAATTTAAAAAGCATTTAAAATAAAAAATATTTTCACCACTTTAAAAACATTCCTTTAATTCGGTTCCTAAATTTTAAGGGGGGGGAGCAGGAGGGGACGATAATCTCCCTAATTTAGTAGAGAAATTTTATAGTTGCTTTTGAATTTCCCCTACCATCTGAGCTAGCGGACCTGGCCAGATTATCAAAATTTCCTTTTTTTAGTGAGAATCTATGCCAATCAGGGGTCCCCCCCCCACTACCAAAAAAACCCTCGACCCTCTTTTCCTTTTTTATTTTTTAGCTCGTTTTTTTTTCGGTTTATTTATTTATTTTGAATATTTTTCTTCACTTACTTATTCGCAACTCCAACGAACTATAGGGGGCACTGAAGTCACTGTCTAATGGCGGAATTGAAAACTAAAACAAACGCACATGGTAACGAAGAAAATGCTAAAAGTGTTGTGATTTTTGTTCGTACGTATGATTCTTTCGCTTTATTCTTTTTAAATTATTTTTCAAAGTCTTTTTGATATTCTGACCCACGTAGAAAGAAATGAGAATTCAAGAAGCATTACTAAACGTCAAACATTAATGCAAAGTACGTAGTTCGTAGTTCTAAGCAGC
This sequence comes from Uloborus diversus, assembly GCF_026930045.1. NCBI lineage: Eukaryota > Metazoa > Arthropoda > Arachnida > Araneae > Uloboridae > Uloborus > Uloborus diversus. The sequence goes on from NW_026558959.1 coordinate 35,230, forward strand.
CATTTTCACGATGTTGAATTCGATATTTATCAATTCTTGATAAAACTAAATAATAATTGTGGCCTGACAAGAATAACAATTAATGCAAGAAAATTTAATATGACATTACAAATTATTACCAAAAGAAGATGATACTTCTTTGCTTTGCTTTGGCTAGCGCTTGTTTTCCATTTGTAGCTGAGTTATTTCTCTTGAATTCCCGAATCGGTTAATTTAAAAATTTTCTGTTTCGATTTTTCTAATTTCTGAGTTACGATTTAATTGTGTCATGTTATGCAAATCATCAACAAAATTCTCACGGATATATGGTGGTAGTTTTCTTTTCAGTTGATTGACAATTATTTCTTTTTACTTATCGAATTCTGTAATCTTACTACCATTTTATTCCACTCATGATAAAAAATGAAAATGGTTTAACTAAAAACGCGAAATCTCGCCAAGGCTACTTTGCTCGCACAATGCGAAAATTATAACCCTAAACAAATTTGACGATACCTTTCAGCTGAGAATAAAAGGAATAAAGTAAATTCTTTCTCGGTTATTCATTTTGTTCTACGATAATCAGTGGCGTAGCTAGACCCGACTTTCGGGGGGGGGGGGGGGGTTACTTCTTATATATATATATATATATATATATATATATATATATATATATATATATATATATATATATATATATATGTGTATATATATATATATATATGTATGTATAATCGCTTGGAATTTTTCCCTTTTCTTCTTTTTTTTTCTTTCTCTTCTCTCTTCTTTTTCTCTTTTTTTTGAGACTAACTTTTCGGGGGGGGGGGGGTTTGTCCCCCCCCCCTTAGCTACGCCCCTGACGATAATATATTCAAGAAAATATTTTGCATACTGTCCATTCCAACTAAATGCTGCTGTAAAATATGGTAAGTTTAATTAATTTAAGATTAAAAAAACTCCCATATTCTTACAAATTCATACAAAACAATAAAAATTTTTACCTTGTAGAACGTTATCCAAGTTTGTTAATCCAGAATTTTCGCTTTCACCTATTATTAAGGAAATAATGAAAACTAACATTATTTTGAGGAGCTCGAGAATACTACTAAGGGACGAATTAATTTCTGTAGCCGAAAGCAAACTAAGACACATCGATTGCGTTAATAAATACTCAGAACAAACTGCCTGTGTTTACGTCAACAGACACACATGGAACGCAACGTGGCAAAGTTTTAGTTGCATTCGCAGTTTTATAAATCACCGCAAGGTACCGTATTCGAGCGCTGGAGTTCCGAATTTAGTTTTAATTATTATTATTATTATTATTACTTTGTTCTAAAAGTTTTGTGCGAATGACATACCACACACACACACACGCAAACTAAAAAAATAAATGAAATAAAATGTAAACAATAAAATGAAATAAATCAATATAAATAAAATAAAATAATAAATAAATAAAAAATAATTTACAAAAATCCGCCCCCCCCCCGAGGCCAATTACAATCAATATGTCTAAAATACGCAGTTGAAATTATCTTTTTCGCTTTAGCTCGCAAAGAAAAATGTACAATTTAAAAGTCAGGTTACTAGAGCCAAATTATCAATAAATTGAGAAATTAAAACAAACGTCAATTTTCAATTTTTTGAAATCTCATGTTTCATTTTGAAATATGTTTTCTAATTTAAAAGTGCGGCTGTCCTCCCTCGCCGCCCTCTAGATAAGCCCATGGTAATAATGCAATTCAATTTAAAATATGTTTTTTATTTTACGTAATTTAAAAATGTGTAACAGGGTTGGGTCCGATAAAACATTTCTTTTAATGCACTATTTAAAACTTGTTATGAACATTATTTTGTGGGACATGCTTTCATTGAGGTACTTTCAAAGTTGAACTTTAAAGTATCCAACAATATTTCCTTTCAGCTTTAATTTTATCAATTATTTGCTATTCAAAGCGAAAGCAAAACCGCATTTTAACACGCAAACAAATGCAATTGGCCGTTTGATGGTAAGGCTAAAACTCTATTTATCGGCTCAAACTGAACTATATTTCTGGTCCCCTTTCAGCTTCGGAAATCTGTCGAAAATAACAGGCTCCTCAAACAGGGAAGCGTGCATCCTCGTAGGCTACGCCGCGCCACACCCGTCAAGGAGCTCACACTCTCCACCGAATAAACATCATTATCCGTATATATCCATATCCGTAATCTTCCCTGTGTACACCTCCAGCGTTATCGAACCTCCAGTTCTAAAATGTCAGTAATCCAACGTTATTAAGCACAAAACTTGCAAATGATTGCATCATTCCTCCAGTTCTATCCTCCAGTTCTAATTTAAAACTGAATCTGGCAACAGATTGTGTATTGAAAAAAAAAAAAAAAAATCTCTGAAATCACCGGCGGCCTTCGATGCATGGTAAATAGCGAAGTTTCTTTCAGTTCTTTGTCAGCTTATTTTGTGAGAATTTTCTTTGGATTTCATTTTTAATCAATAAATTGTAGACGTATTACTATTAATGGCCATTTAACAATGAAATTCTTTGAAGGTGAAAACATATTTCAGTACTCATGGTTTCAAGTTGCTCAGGCTTTCTGGTTCCGCTACCCCAACCCATTTAGCAAACATGTTCAAACTGAAGATGTCCTTTATCGAAAAGTTGAAAGCGGAATATTGCATACCAAACGTCTACTAACGAAATCGGTTCGTGTATCATATTTTGGATATAATATCGCCATAAAAAATGAACCCATTCTCGAAGAATCGTTTATCGATCCCGAAAATCGAATAATAAAAACTTGTACGTGGAACATTGGTACAGCTGTTGCAAGAGTTAAAGAAGAATGCTATTATAAGCCAAAAGAAGAGAAACAAACTGTTATCGAGCGAAAAGCATGGATTGCGTCATCGAAGTACTATTTTCCGGGTATTATTGAAAGGTACATGATTCGAAGATTCCAAAAAAATGTTCAGAAGACTTGCAAAGGACTGGAATATGTCTTGACAAATATGTATCCACCTCCAATGACCGAAAGCAAATCTAGTTTTCTCGACAAAGATAAGCTTTGCGAAAAAGCTAGGAAAGCTAAAAATATTGCTACGTCCGGCGCTGTGCCAATATTTGCAGCTTATGCTGATAAACAGAGTTGAATCGTGTCTAAATTTAAAAAACAATGTATTTTTTCGTAGTATGATTGTTAATATCACTTTAAATCGTTAAGTTTTAAAATATTTTTCACTTTAAACATTTAAGAAATCTTGCATTTTAACTAAACTGTAAATTTTTTATTACATTTTGTAGGTGTAAACTTTTGAATCAACTACAGATGATTATTATTCAATTTTATTGCTGTTCGATGAATTTCACTAATAATGCATTGTCCAGGAGCTGATAAGTAACTTGGGCTAAAAAATGAAACTTGTAAGGTAGTTACAATTGAAATATCTTTTGACTTGCAGGGGAAAAAAAACTTCTCTCTTACACATACACTTTCTGAATATTTTAGGGATTTTTTTTTTAAGAAAAAATATTGTTTTTTCTTTCTTTCTCTTGAATTTAGACATTTAATGTGGTTAACAAGTAAGTAATCATTTGAATTTTTTCAATTTCACGCAAATTCATGTCACATTAAAACAAGAGTTCTTAACACTTTTAGATTATCTGTAGCAAAGACATGAAATTTTGTTAACTTTGCATTTTAATTATAGGGACCATTGTAACACCCATCAACATGTAATATGAACATGGTATTTTTTTTTTTTTTGTAAACTTGATGAATCTTCATTGTAAATTCAATTTTTGTCCATTTACGTGTCCAATTTAACATATCGTATAATATCACTGAATAACATAATGATCCCTATTGATAAACTGCTGTGTATGTGTTACAAAATAATGTTAATTGAGTTCTTATATAATTCACAAAAGCTAATGCTAGTTATTGCAAAATAAACAAACAGTTTCAAATCCACTCTTGAATTTGTTACTTGGTTCGCACAGTTTTTTTCTCTGTAGACAGAAAAAAAGATGTTTTTTTTAATATTGTTGTTCGTGCACTGGAGCAAAGATAATTTTTTATTCATTCCAGAGAGTTTTCTGCTGATAATTAAGTAAAAAAAGAGTGTAAAAAGTTGCTGCAAGTAAATTGATGTGATGTAGTCTAAAAGCCTTTCTAAAATTTAGTTTATGAATGATAGTTATGATCCTTTCAATTCTCTTATTGAAAATGAATTTTCAATGGAAAGATTTATGTATATGATTGAATCATAACTACTACAACCTAATAAAATCAAAATGACCTCAGCTTTTTAAGCAAAACTAACAATAATGCTTAAAAATGTTGAAATTCAATTGTTCTGAGATTTATTTTAATAAGTCTCAAATTAGCAATTTGGTAATTGAAAATAAATAAATAATAATTACTGTATTAATGTTCAAAATTATTGCAACATTCTATATATGTCATATCCCTTGAGACGTTTTCCGATTGACATGAACATTTTGATTCAAAATGTCAAGAAAAAAGTGATTGGCACACTTTCTCCTAAAGTAATGTGCATTATACTAGTCATTCCAAGCAATGCAATCTTTTCTACATTTACTCTTAAATTTTTGTGTAGCATGAAATTCACCTTAGCACACCTCTCTTTGATTGATAATGTCCATTTCACTCAACACCAAGTCTTTTCTATCTCCTTATTAAATATTTAAATTCTCCCAAAGTAAAGTTTTAATTTGAGAATTGTTTTGTAAAGGAATTAATAAAAACTGACATATTAGTTTCAATTAATTCTTTGCTATAACTCACAGATCAAAATTTTAATTTATTCAATGGATTTCAACTAAGTGGTTGTAAAAATATTAAGCAAACTATCAAAAGTCGGTGAAAAGCTAAGATCTTTATAAATTGAAAAGTGGTGAAATAACTGGAATGGACATGGGCATTATCGGTGAAAAGAAAATTAAAATCTAATTTAATCGTGATTACAATTAACTATTGTTAATAGTAAGCTTACATTTAAGGTGAATATAATACATGCTAAAGCTTACTTGCAAGTTTTACAGTAAACTATGATACGTGTGCAACTATCACGTAAGTGCAAAATAGTTCTACACACTGTTAAGTTTGCTCTTATAAACATGCTTGCAAGTGAGTTTGACTCGTTGTTCACTTTTCTAGATTTGCATCTTTTTTATGCTTCAGTTTAAATTTTATGTTAGTAAAATAAGTTACATTTTACACATGAACTTTACCACATTACAGTAGACCCTTGTTTTACACAGGGACTGCAGCTTATATAATTTACTTTGTAAAAAAAAAAACTGGTTCTGATAATCTGTTGGTAGTCATTAATAATTTTTTTCCTCTAAAGTTTTTTTAGGGTATTAACACATCCATTACTTCTCACGTCACTTCCTTCATTATCAAGAAATGGCTTTAAACTTTCGAGTTGAATGTGTTTGGGTTGTGTGTTGTCTGCCATTGTTGCTTCTAAAAGTTTTTCTTCAGTGAGCTCTAAATTGTATGATTCAATAACTTTACTACTAGAAAGAAAGAGTTCTAAAACCGGTTGCTAAAAATGTCTACACAGTGATCTCTAGCAAATCCACACTTACCTTCAGGGTGGGGTTTTTGATTCTAAACGCTCTAATATGTGTATAAACTAATGCATTTGAATTGGAGATATGTCATGAAACCAAGAGTTCTGGGAGGGGTTTTAACCCCCAAACCTCCTTTCTGACTGTGCCGCTACCAGTGGCTCAAGTTCCCATATTAGTATGCTAGGTTCATTATATGCTACGCAATCTTAAAGATTTGGGTTTTCTCTGTTTGCAATGCCGCCTCTGCCGGTTTTACTTCTAAGTTTCAATTTCTCTCGTTTTTCTTTAAATTTTTTATTTTATCATCATTTTGTTATAATTTATCGAGATTTTTTGTTTATAAAAGTAAAATCGTTTTTCTAATGATTAAAGGGCTCTGCCATAGCTTTTTGTACTTTCCAAAGCCGATGGCACCACAGTTCTTAACAGTATATTGAATGCAAAAGGACTTAGTCAATTTCAGCTAATTGCAAAGTGATTGGATAGCCATCATTTAGCATTTTTTTTTTGTTTTTGTTTTGTTTCCAATGGGGCTATATTCTGTATTAGAGACCCACCTGAAGAGGCGTTTGGGCCATAACCAGACCCTAGTGCGCTATCAGACAATGCATCAGTCTTTCATGTGTCACCATTGAGGCGCTGATGCATGACACAGTAGTTTTTTGATGCCCAGTTTCCACCAGATGGAGGATTGGACATTTTCTCATTATTGACAAAAAATTTTCAGAATATGTTTTCCTCCCTATTAACATATTTAAAATTATAGCTAAGGAGAGAAAAGTCTTAGTGCTAGGGAGACTAATATAAATCGTATTCGTGTGTGTGTTTTAAAAAGGAATTAATGAATTTGATAATGTTTGCAATGCATGCTATCTTAGAAGGAATCTTTTAGAACTCTTGAGATGTTATTAAATATATTTATTACTTTAGTATATTTTGAACTGCAGATTCATGATAAAACTTTTATTCTTCTTTTGTTAAAATTCTTTCCTCTTTCTCCCTTGAAACTAGAGACGTACCGAGTACTCGGTAACTACTCGGTACTCAGCCAAATTTTGATCAGATACTCGGCCAATACCGAGTAGTTGCAAAAAATTGAATATTGTCCAAGACAGATATTAAAATTTATAAAAAAGCACAACCATATATAATATTATGTAATTATTTACAATTCAAATTTGCAAGTCGAATTTAAATTTTAAGAATAATGAAATTTGTAATGCTTCAATGGAATAATTCTTTATTTTAATGTCCCCAAAGTCAATAAAACTTATCTATTAAAAATTGCAAAAAAGGTAATTATAAGAAAATATGGAATTTTTATATTAAAAATGGATTTTTGCTACAAACAAAAATTAGTTATAAGAAATATAAAAATAGCTTTGCTTAAAAAATAAAAGGAAATAAAACAATGTTAAAAGCACAATGCAGACACGTGTTTTGGCATTACAAGGAATTCCTTTTTCAATGCACAAAATGTAAGCTCGTGGATTTTAAGGCATCCGACAAAAGTCTGATTTTTTTATAAATGCCTTTACATTCTTTAGCTCACATTTTATGCACTGAAAAAGAAGTTTCTTGTAACGCAGAAATATGTATCTGCAGTGTTCCTGCACATTTGTTTTATTTACTTTTAAAAATTATTTATGTTTGGCGGACTAGAACTATAATAGATTGGTATAATTTGTTTTAATTCCAGTTTGATTAATCATACCTTTTATTTATAAATTTTTAATTTTAAACATAATTTTCTTGTAAACTTTTTGACATAAACAAAATTTTTTAAATAATGCGTAGTTAAATTTTAGCAGGAATTAAGTTTTAAAAACTATTAGATGGACAAGGAGGTCTATACTACTATTCCAATAAGTTAAAAATTCATCACATGTGTGTCGGTGGTTCTTCTTAAAACATAATTCATACTTGGTAACTCGGCCGAGTAGTGACAGGCCGAGAACTCGGTACTAGGCCGAGTAAGGAAAGGCTGAGTACTCGGCTACTCGGTGTCTACTTGAAACTTTACCTCCTGTTTTTTCATTTAATAAGGTTGGCAGGTCTAAATAGGTCAAATATTAAGCAGTGTAAAATCGGAATTCGCATAAAATTAACCCGCCTAAAAAAATGAGTTGTCTACTGTATATGTTTATCATCAATGGTTTTAATACTACAGTAGAACATTGTTAAACAAACTCATCGGGACCTTTAAAATCAATTCGTCTTAATCATAGTTAATCTTTTTCGAAAAACAATACTGTTATGTGTAAAAAAAAAAGATGGGGAACGTACATGTAGTTCCTCTTCCCAGTAATTTGTAATTAGTTTTATGCATGTTCGAATTAACAACGTTCGATTGTAATAATGATTGCCAATTTGATTTATGTCATTCATTAGTGATCACTTTAATGCCAATGATGACCAATTTGATTTGTAAAAATGTGTAAATGTGTGCTGTATTAAACTAATATTCTTTCTATTTTACTATTACTATTTTACTACTATAAATCAATACTAATATACATTCATTAATACTATTAATAAATGAATAATTTAAGATGCTAAAAAATATATATCAAAATTTTGTGTTACAAACAAAATTTCTTTATATTTTCATTATAGTTCTTGAGATGCTAATGAAATTTTTAAAAATATCTTTAGTTTAATTATTGTATTCTGATTAAACAAGGCTGTAGCCAGAAATGTTTTTCATTGGTGTGAATGCTCAAAATGAGTGTAGAGAGAGATGTGTAAGTGCTTTCAGATATTAGAACTTTCATCCCTTAATTTTTTTAATCTCTCCCCCCCCCCCCCCTCCCCTATCTGTAAATCCAAATTCAAAATTGCAGCAGTGGTTTGCGAACTTTTTATACTTGTGTCACCATAAATAAAGAAATTGATTGTCCTACCCCCCTTAATTTTTTCGTTATAATCAAATTTCATAAATGCTATATTTAATTCACAATGTACTTAATGGGTTAGTAAAAGCAATAATGTAAATTTTTCTGATTTTTTTTTTACTAAGACATTTTTTATTATGTTTAAAAATATGAGTACTGCACTTAAACTCTACCAACATTTAGCAACTCATACAAAATTGCAGAAAGACTTCATAGTTAAGAGACAGATTAATACAATGCAATGGATGGGTTTGCTTTTGAGTGCATGGTTTCTCAAAACCTGTCGCCATGAAATAGGTACTGATATTCCTAATGTGTGCACTTAAACCCAATTGCTGTTGTGATTACTTGGTGCAACTGCTAAATTTCAGCTACTGAATGAATTTGCTGCAATAGCTAAAATGAAAATAAAGAAAAAAAGGTCATGGGAGGAATTTAAATATAGATACAAATATACAGTTAGACACTTATTTTATTCGAGTGGTAAAGTTCCAGGGGAAAGCCGTGTAAATTAAGACTTAATAGTTGTGCTAAAGTAAGGGTTTGGTTCCAGAAATAAAAAAAATATTTCCTTCTTGTGGTTGATATATATGTAATAAACAGTGTGTAATTATATTTTGATACATATTGTGAGCAACAGTAATACATTTAATCCCAGGAATAACAGTAATTTCTGCCGGTGCTTTAAAACAACGATATGCCCGATCTGCATAATGGAAGCATGAATGAACTTACGGTTTATAAAAGTAGTTGGTTATCAGTCTGTTTACAGTCGTCAATTATTTTTTAATGCATTTCTTTGTAGGACATTAATGCATTCTTAATTTCTGGCATCATATCCATAACATTCCTCCACTAACAAATCAAAAAAGGTCATTTGCCATTGTGAAGATTAATGTGCACTTATTTGGATACATATCCACAACATGCATAAAGAAAACATGAATCAACTTAGTGTTTATAAGAAAAAGAGCTAGTTCTGATATTCTGTTGGCAGTCATTATTTTTCTCTTTAATTCTTTGATAGTATTAACGCTTTCCATGATCACTCGCATCATTTCCTTGCTGGGATCTTCCTGCAGGAAGAAATCAGAAGGATCATTTGCCATTGTCAAGTAATGGCTCAAAATGTTCAATGTGAAAGCCTTGGGTTATGTGTCATCAATGTCAGTATCACTGTTGGTTTCATTCTCCTTTGTCATTTCTAAAAACTTTTCATCCAATTAGCTCTGAATGCAAGTTTGATAACTTAACTTCTGAAATAGTTCTGGAACCAAACGCCAAAACTGTCTCCAGTGTCCTTAGCCGTTAGCACTACAAAATGTGGTTTTTTACGTGTTATCTTCAATCTCAGGAGCTTGGATTTTGAAAAGGGGGAAAAAATTTCTGTTTTCATGCTGCATCCGCATAAAATCAAAACTCATCTGCTTAAAATAAAATTAAGATGTCTGATCTTAAACCGTGTATAGTCAAATCCACATAAAATGAGGCTCTAGTGTACTTGATACCAGACCTTAAGATCTTGGCTACAGCCTTGTGTTCAACTTAAACTAAAATGTACTTCGTTATTCTTCTCAATTAAGGAAAAAATTAAAGATACTGTGAAATTTTTCTTATTTTAAATACTATGTAGATTTTTTCTCAGTGTGTGTACACTTTCTGTAATTATGCTTATGAAACAGAAAAGTAGTGATAATATTGAATAAACAGTCTGCAAAATATTGGATCTCCTTTTTTTGCCTGGGGGTGGGGGACCATTCATTTTATGTTTATTTAAGATTATGAAAAATAGTGGAAACTTAAAAAAAAAAGAGACCAAATTTTTAACTCCCTCTCAACCCAAAGTCTTTAAAAACAGATTTGTTTTTTATTTATGCAATGTTGAAGTGTGTTAGTTAAACCTCAAGAAATAAGATAAAATATTGTTTTAACCGAATTTTTGAAATTAACACTATGATTTTTAAGTTTTCTCACTACAATCAACGTATTTCAATGTTTTTGCCTAATTGGAGAAAAAAAATTATCATTCAAATTTAAAGATTAAAAAAATTAGATTTTGTAATTTTTCTGAAAAATTACAGCATCTTTTTTTTTTTTTTACTTTTAAATTTTTCTTCATTATTTTCCTATTTATGTATAAAAGAAAATGTATAAATGTCCCTCTAACATTTTTCAAAGAAGGAGGACTTATTACACGATGTATGAATTACACGAAAACATGATCTTATTTGTTTTTCAAGCAAAACACTAATTGACTTTAATTTTTCTATTAAAATTTATACCATGAAGCTTTTTTGAATGAAGGTTAATATTAGAGGCGGGAAATTTTCTTTTTAATGATCTGTTTAACAAAGGGTCATTCATGTTTTCGACCCATACAACTGAACTCGTTCATTTGAACGACTTTGTTCATTTGAGAAAGTTGCAGCTGATGTCTTTATGAGACTTGCGTACGTTGAAAATGTTTTATTGATTTCATTATATTTTTTCAAGGAAAAGCGACTAAAAGTAGCCAACTCTTAGCAAACATAATAATAAAAATTTAATCAAGAAATATTTTATTTGGGTTTACATGTATGTAGCAACTATAATTCATTTTTTTAAAATTTCCGAAATTGATCTTAAAAAAAGAAATAAATGATCGCTGGATACCATCATATAAAACATTTTGAAAGGGAAAACAAGGCAAAAAAGGATTTTGAAGCACTTCATTTTTAGGAGTCTGTCCTTCAGACCCGTTTGTTCATGAACGACACATCCCTAGTTAATATTGAACGAAATATCAGCATTTATTTTCATGTCCTGTGCATTATGCAAATTTATCTAAAAATTTGGAAAGTAAAAAATTCTATGAGCTTTTACAACTGTATATGGCTGAATTATTTTAACAGCTGTATTTATGTTGTAGAATTACACCCGAAACCTGTGTGAGCTCTCCAGCATACTAACTCCTATCATACTTCATAACTGCTCAATTTCCTGCAGCAATATTTGCACTGCTAGCTGCTCCTCTGTCAACGTTTTTATTAACTGGTGTTACAACATTTTTAAAAAGCTCCAAGAAAAAGGCGTTTTATTTAAATACCACATTATGCTTTAACCCATATTGTAACATCTCCCTTTATCTAAATGTAGCATAACTGTTTGTAGATGGCATAGCCTTTTTGACAGCATTTACAAAATCTTCAGCTTACTTCAATTGGGGCGATTGATGTTTTCGACATAACAGCATTTTGCTTTACTGCCGATTCTATCTACCACACCTTTTCTGTGAGCTGTTGCCAAATACTTGCAGTTTAAAGTTTTCTTGTATTCGGTGCTTAGGTCTTGTAGTAGTGAAGTCTTGAATCTGTTTTTAAATTCAGGTGCAGACCATCAGTCCTAATTATTACCTGGAAAAAATTATTTATTTTTTTTCCCTGTCTCTGAAGTGTCGGAATATATCATGTTCGTGTTTAATGTACCATGTGCGAATACTGCAGCTGTAAATAGCATACTTTTCCTTGTCATCTGTATGACCAACTAGTTCATGGCAATTCCAACTAGAAAACTCTTAATTCAGGATGATTTTTATAAATTTGACTGAAATTATATTCTTCTGGTTTTGATGTGAGAACTTACTACTGAAAAGCAGTCATACATGCAATCTTAAACTCCCCCAAGGCATGTCTTTTTTACTAAACAATATATTTTTGCATCTTCATTTCGCTTGTGATTTTTTCCAAAAAACATTTTTGGAAAGATTTTTAGCATATTTTAATTTTTGAAATTTGCAGCAAACTTCAAATACCTTACCAACATTCAGAGTTTTAAGAATCGTCACAGTCTTTTCTCCCAAAATAGTTTTAAATGATGTGAACTTTTTGATGATTTTAGTCAGAGAAAGAAGTTTCGCATATCGACATTGATCTTCTGGTGTCTAGAGCAATAGGAAAGCGTAACATTTCAGTTTTCACTTGCAAAATGTTCCTGGGCTCATGGAGCAGTTCGGATTTTTAAAAAAAGTGTTTCTTTCAGATATGCAACTAAATAATATTTTCTTGATTCAATTTTTTGACCATTTTTCATCTTTCATCCCTGATGCGGGGAATAAAATATCTGGACAAAAAACTGAAGAATAAAATCTGGTACTCTTCATCACGGACAGTTTTTGAGTGGTTTGTATATTAAACCCAAGCTTGTTGCAATAGCAAAAACACAGCCACCTTTTTATTTGAAGATTTAGGTAGAGATTTCAATGATTTATAAATACGAAGTAAATAATTAATATTGCAAATCATTTAATATGCAATTACACTATAAAAATAAATTACAATAAATAAAAAACTAATTGTGTAAAGTTTTTTTTTTCCTTGAACTTTCACTTAAAAAGGTATATACTAATGCCTAAGTAGTTTTTATTTCGTTAGAAATAATTACCATTTTAATTTGCGAATTCTTACAGTTGAAATAGAGTAACATTCAGACATGTTCTGTGCATAACCTTGGGTAACTCCCATGCATATCACGAGTAATAAAAATTTTATACATGATTGGAAAGGTCATACTTTCAAGTTTTTTTAAAACAATTTAATGAAGTTCAACATAAGCTTCGTTAGTGGCACGGCACACATCATAACAGTATTTCCATCTCTACTAACGATCCTGGCCAGCTTGTCTGGGAGACAGTTGCCACACAATTGATTATTCGCTCCCTAAGATGGCCAACATTACAAATTTTTTCTGCATACACCGGAATTTTTATATGCCCCCCGAAGAAAAAGTCCAACGGAGTCATATCAGGGCTCCTTGGGGACTATGGAATAGGCCCTTCCCTTCCAATCCCTCCGTTGCTTCTGTTAGGAGGACTGAGACAAGTTTTAATTTGTGTCAAATCTATTTTAGACACATCAGTAAAATCAGGCCGTTTGAATCTGCTATTTTCTGATCTCTTAGCAAATTTCTCTGTCCAAATGTCATGGTTATTTTCTGTTAATAAGGTAAAAAAAATATTGCTCCTCTTTTTTCCACAAAACTCTACTATTACCCATTCGACCCGTCGTCAACTCGCACTTTCTGGCTGTAAAATTCTTCTACCATAGTGTCTTGATTTGACTGAGTACTTAGTGAGGACCATCTCTCATTCTGACCCTGAAGTTTCAGATTCATTAACATGACGTAAGTTCTTGAAAAAATGTCAAGTTTGTTTGTGTTTGTTGAAATTGATCGATCTTGTCATACTTGTCGGCTCAGACTTCTCTTATTTTAATGCGCCTGTCTAAGGAGCTTCTTCTCCAAAAGTGATTATCCATTTATTTCCTATCCAACTCCCAGGATACTGTTTATTGCTCTTCATTGCTACATCATAGGCCATCTTAACCAAAATCTCATTTAATCTACTAGGTCTATATCAATCCTTCCTTCAGCCAGATATTTACTGAAAAGAAAGGGCCGATTAGCCTTTGAAATTAGGGGAAGCTTGGTCTCATTTCGGAGCCCCCCACTTTTTCTCTGGAGAAACTTTTCTAAAAATTCAACGCATGCAAAGCACCATCTTCATTAAATGCTCGGATGGCGACGTTATCACCATCTTCTGTAGGCAGAGAGCATTCAGGCGCTTGTTAACAACTACGGAGCCTCTCGGTCTACTACAAGTCAGATCATAAAAGAGATTACCACAGCTACCCAGACCGAGGATTTTCCCATGGTTAACCCAGGGTTCCTGTACTGGGGCAATGTCAATCCTTCTTTCAGCAAAGTCTTTACTGAGAAGAGCAGTAGCAGACTGGCAATGATGAAGGTTAAGCTGCGCAACAATGATGCCAGGCACTGCCATTGCAGAGAGCGGGAACCGGCTAAGGGGCAGCTTCTTTGCTAGGATGAGTATCCTGTAAGAGGGTCTCATCCATTAGCGTGATGTTGGAATCTGCATCTGAAACGTCAAGATTTTCCATTAAGTTCGAAATCGAACTGGTAGTGGATTTAGGAGAGTTGGAACCATTATCTTTGCCCTCAATACTTAAGGAGTGGATTCAGATGGTGTCCCAACCACCAAAGTTTCCACCCCTTCCATCACTGCAGGATCTGGAACATTGCTCCCAGCGGGAGTTTCAACAGCCTCCATATTATCCTTTGGCTCCAATGAAACCTCGGAGTCCTTGGATGAGGCAGTTTCTATACAAGGGGAGTTTTGTGTGTTGGGATTGTGCAGGATCTTACACAGACCCTCGCCAAAACCCCCAACAAACAATTCCAGGTTGGACTTCTTAATCAACTCAGCTGAACCAGAGACCGCCTCGAAGATCCACCTGACATAGTTGTCTTTGAGGACCGTTTTGTCTCTTGCCCTCCAGCTGCTTGTGTTGAGGCCGGGGTTAAGATGAGCAAGTCATTTGAGGACTTTGTCTTGCTCCAAGGTGTAGATGTCCCTTGTCTTAAAGGCAATCTTCACCGGTTTTACAAGATCTTTAAAGGGCAGCACTGCAAGTTCAGAGTCGCCTGCAGTGCGCTTATTGAAGTGCAATTGTACCCATTCTGCAGCAAAGTCATTGGTGCACTGGATAACCAGCGCACCATTTGAAAAACTGACAGCTGCAAATTGAGGTACGTTGTCGTTGGGGAGGAATGTCATCAATGATAGCATCGATGTCCCTTTGGATACCAGTGGTATCATCCAGGGAAAGTTGATCCCCCGTACAACCTTTTTTGGTGATGGCCAACTTAATGGCAGATGCAGCCTGGCTGTAGGAGACTCTAGGTCTCTTGACCTGGGCTACATTGGATGGTGAAAGGGTGGAACCCTCCGATAGGACCCTTTTTGTAGATGGGGTGCCTTGCTGTCCCTGTTCCTGGCTCTGTTGGAACTTGATAGCGTGTTGGCGGTTCCTTCGTTGCCGGCTGGACAGCTTTTTGAAGGTACCGGATGGGCCAGGTACTTCTGGATTCATGGTTGTTGCTGGAGGTTCCTGAAAAACAGTTTTGTTAGTGTTGTCTGCTGACCCCTTTTCAGGAGCAGAGACAGTTTCAGTGAGGGTTAGCTGTGTCCAGATATCCCGGGAGGAGTCAACCTTTTGTTTTGGGCAGTTTTCACTGCCAGGTTTTTGTTTGTTTTTATGTTATGCGTGCTTAGGGAAACAGAGGGTAGGTATACGGTCACCGCTCGAAGTGACCCTCTCTACGGGCGGAAGGTAGAATTCAACATGGTTTGCCAAGCCACGAGGGACCGTTTGTAACAACCTTTAACCCTGGTTGCGGTATGGTAAGTCATATTCTCATCGGCACGGTTCCACACCTTGGATTTGAGTTGCCTTTCCTGGTTGATCGAGAACCTTTCGACTCTGCTGACCAGCACCAGTTATGCCATGGAGCTTTTGGCACCCTCCTCTTTTCTCATCCGGGCTTGGGACCGGCAATGGCAGAGTTATGCAGGGTGTTACACAGACCATTACCAAAGCCCCCAACAAACAATTCAAGGTTGGACTTCTTGATGAACTCGACTGAACCAGAGTCCACCTCAAAGATCCTCTTGACATATGCGTCATTAACAACAGTCTTGTCCTTTGCTCCCCAGCCACTTGTGTTAAGGCCAGGATTTTAATGAGCAAGTTCTCGAAGTATTTTGTCCTGTTCCAAGGTGTAGATATCCCTTGTTTTGAAGGCAATCTTCACTGGTTTCAGGAGATTTTTAAAAGGTTGCATTGCAAGTTCAGAGTCACCCACAGTGTGCCCATTGAAGTGTGACAGTACACATTCTGCAGTGTAGTCATTGGTGCAATGGATAACAAGCGCCAGAGCATTTTTTAACATAGGTAGTACGCGACACTAATGTCGCGTAGTGAAAAAATTCTGTCGCCTAGAAGATGCAAAATCAAACTACTGGGCGACATTGGAAAATTCAACAATGATTCCACTCCTCATTTTTGTTAAACGGATTTCAAACCTTTCTTTTTTTTCCTCTTGAGCAACAGACATCGGGCATTTTCCAGCGATCAACCAAAAGCAGTTTTTCTCTTTTTTTCCTACTCGTTTAAAATGGCCCGACTGGGTACAAAAACATGTCATCCCCTGCGGGTTAAGGGGTGCTAATCGTTGTCGCCATCCAGTCATCATTCTACCTCAGGCAGACTCAGTGGTGTAAATTCCAGACTAATCAGTGATTCACTCGGGGTGTGATGATTTTTAGCGGGAACTTGAGGGCTTATAAACAAAATGGGCAGTTTAGAGTAAGAGTTTAAGAACGAAAGGCGTTTCCGTTAACAGAATATTTTTTTTCTCGCCACCACTCAGCATGAAACGTTGTTCTTTCCTTCATCAGAAAGGTAAGGGAAATAAATGATTAGGCTTTGATTTTAATTTGTTATTTAATTCAAATACATACGCTTTTTGTTTTAATATATGTCTGGATAAATAAGGAGAAGAATGTCGGGATATGGTTTAGAGCGGGGGTTTTCAACCTTTGTTACTCATGGGCCACATTGCAAATTTTTGGAGATGAGGCGGGCCAACAATACTTTAGTTCATATGGTTTAGTTCGCACCCCCCCCCCTCAACCTGCCACATTCATCCGTAATTCTTTTTAGAATAAACGCTCAGTAGCATGGGGTAGGGGCGGATACAGAAAAATCTTTTGAAGGGGCCCGGTAAATTGAATGCCCCGCCCCCACACACATTCATTCGATGTTTTATAACAAAGTTTTCATGAATTTATTTTAAAATGTTTTATTTATTTATTTTTTTATTTTTTAAATATTCCTTCTGGTCAATATGAATCTACTTCTATAAGTTCATGAATATTATTTGCTAACTAGAAAATCACCCGTCAAGGTATGACGGGTGAAAATTGCTTCTACATTTGAACGAAGCCGATGCCTGTTTGGTGATATTTTGATACTTAAAATTGTAACCCTAACTCCAGTGGAGTAACCCAAAGCTCCAGTAGGTAGCGTTCATTGTTGACCATTTTTTAACACGCTTTTATTAGCTTCACCTGTATGTATGTATCTTGTAACGGAATCTTGCAGCTCAAATTTCACCCACTTCCTGCGATCGGATTCTTTTGAAATTTGGCACGCGACCTCAGACACGATGACAATGCAATATTCTATAATCAAATAAATTAATTAACTCTTTTAATTGTTAGTTTCCTCCAATTTTAATCAATATTTTGGCATAAATCCAACAATGTGAGAAGGGAAAAATTTGAAAAAATACATTAAAAAATTGTCCGCAAAAATTATTAAAAAATATCTACAAAAACCTTTAATTTTTCTGCACCAGACAAAATTTGTTCCAATATTCCAAGGTAATTAGAACATGAAATATAATTGTTTTTAGCTAATTTCATGCCAAAATTTAGGTGAGCCTTCAATTGGAAATTCATTGCTGATCAGACCATTGTTGAACAAAACTTTTATTCAAATGCATCTCAAATTTTCAAAGTAATATAATATGATTTCCGCAAACATACTTCGATGACTCACAGTAGCTTCTCATCGGGGTGCCCTTGTCTTAACTTTAAGATATTACCTCGCACTCGTTTTATAAATAATTACGTCAATTCAACTTTTACGAAAAGAAGTAATTGCAATTTCGCCTGATAATTCTCCAACATAAGACTAAAAAACAGAAAAATAAAATAATAGTTTAAAAAACTAAAAAAACACGCTTTCGTAGCAAAATGATTTAAAAAGTGAAAAATAATCTTTGGATGATAGTAGTTGACCAATCACTTAATTTTAATGTAATACAAAAAAGCGTGGGGGGCTTTTTATCAGTTGTCTTGAATTTCTTCCATTTGTTATCCATGCAAAAATGTAAATAGACAGCACCCCACGGTTTTTTGTAATACATTAAAATTAAGTGATTGGTTAACTACTATCATCCAAAGATTATTTTTCACTTTTTAAATCATTTTGCTACGAAAGCGTGTTTTTTTAGTTTTTTAAACTATTATTTTATTCTTTTCTTTATTCCCCTGAAATGACACAGTCTAAGAGTAAAACTGTTAAGTTGCCGGTGCCGGATCGAATTCAGCCTTGTCACAATAAAGTCTTTCCCTGCATGTTAAACATTACCAAAACATATTATCAAATTATCATGCCGTGGCGCAAGTTTCATTGTTGAAACACGCGGGTTACTCGATCATTTGCTATTATATATATGAGGATATGATCCCTCCGAAACTGAAAGTTGGATCCAACCATGCATTTATTTGACTTCTAGAAAATGGTAAGTGCTAGCCAAACGTTCGCTTGTATCGCGACTCGACATATTTAAAAAATACTAATTGTTCTATGTTCCTATTTGTAACAAGCACATCTGTTTCGTTTCAAATGTGCATATTTGATGCGTCTGTTCTTGGTTATGCAGAAATAAATCACCAGGGTCATTTTCCAAACTTTTGCCTGAACAACATTTGAAAAATTTCAAACATAAATATCATCAACTGTTTTATTTCTTTCGGGAAAAATTTCTCGTAATACATAGTTTATTTTTAAGGGTACAATCATATTTGAGGCAGTGAGAAGCAAAGGGATGCAAGTGGCAAAAATAAAAATTTGGAGATAACCAGTGCAAATGGTAGGTGAACCCCTTCTGTGTCTTCTCGCAAGAGATGGTACTAGTAGAGTACCCTGGTAGGTGCTGCTGTATAGCATGATTTAGAAAAAAAAAACTCAATGAAAGCCTACCTAGGACGTAATCTTTATACGTGCTTTACTCGAAACTTGAAAATGTCCACGTGGATCCTTTTGCTTCTCAC
This sequence comes from Uloborus diversus, assembly GCF_026930045.1. Lineage (NCBI taxonomy): Eukaryota > Metazoa > Arthropoda > Arachnida > Araneae > Uloboridae > Uloborus > Uloborus diversus. The sequence continues at coordinate 54,444 of NW_026558959.1, forward strand.
TGCCTCATTTGAGCTTAGTATTTCATACAACTAGAGATATTTTACTTTAAAAGTAAATTTTTCACCTTCAATGTCATGAATGTTACTGGACAACATGACAGTATTTCTACGAAGTATTTAAGTGTTTATTTTTACAAAAATCATATCATCATTTTATGAATAAATTTGTCCCTTGAATCGCATTAAAAAAATAATATTTTTTAAATAAAAATGCACAATATTCATCATCATGAGTGATACCAAGTATCATATTTTCACTTCCTGTCAAAATTATAAATGAAAAGAAAAAAATATTTTAAAATAATATGGTTAGGAAGATAATATTGCTTTTAAGTAAGCTACAAATTTTAATAGAGTTATTATACATTTCTTTTGTTTTTTTGAATTGAATTTTAGAACTAGTTTACTAGGTAACACTCCCGACACATATGGTTAGACTTTGTTAAGATGTGCCGTTTCCGTTCATAGTTGTGGTTTCTCCAATAAACTGCCATATGATTTCTTTCATTTTAACTACACATTAAAAAATAAATAAAAAATATATTATTGATTCCATCAAAGAAAAATTAGTGAACGAATCGCGATAATACGTTCCTTTGAGTTCGAAACCAGTGAGTTAAATGTATTCTGCCACTCTGGGCATCTGACTCCAGCATTACTTCTTTAGCAAACAAAACTGCTTTTGTTCAAAATATGCAGTGTGTTTTGTGTTCATTTTAATTATCTATATCCCTAACCTTACCAAAGATAGTCTAGAATGCGATTTTATGTTTACAAATTAGAAAATTTTCCTGAGATGGGAAATCTTCTGGGATGGGAGGCCTTTCAATCGCTCCTCCTCTTAAATCACCATAGATCGTTTAAAACAGCATTTTCAGAGTTACAATTTCAAACAATTTCTGAGGGAGCTCTCCAAACCTCTTCTCCCCTACCATTACCAAAGATAATTAGAATGCATTTTTAAGGCAGTAAGTTAGAAAATTTTTTTCCTAGTGTGGGGCTTCTAGTCTTTCCTTCACGTAACATCATGAAAATACGGTATTAACCTGCGTTTTTAGCACTACAATTGCAAAAAAATTCCGCCGGAGAACCCCCGAACCTCACTCTTCTTTACATAATTGGAGATAATATTTGCGTTTTTAAAAGGTTTCAATTTTGAAAAAGGAGCGAGAGAGGGACGTGGGGTTCTCCGACCCCTTAATATTACGAAAGACAGTTAGAATGCATTTCTAAGATTACAAATGAGAAAAATTTCCAGGGAAGGGCCTTGAAATCTCCACAAAGACAGGGGAGCGCCACCAAGCCACTTCTCCCCTAACATTACCAAAGATCGTCTAAAATGAGTTTTTAAGACTACAAATTTGAAAAATTTCCGGGGGAGAAACCCCCGGACCCCCTTATTTCGGAGTTAATATTATAAAGCAACATATTCTCTTTTCCCGGTAATTTAATAACCGAGCTCGACTACTTACAATCAGGATCTTTTTGTCAATATTTAGATCTCTTAAAGGTTTACTCATAAACCAGAAGCTGAACCTATTCTCTTTGTATGTATTTAAGATACGCTTGAAATAATTAAAAGGCCGTTAATTCCATACGTTCCCTACGTTTTTGATCTCACGACGGATATAAAAAGATATTATAGCAACAGTTAGACATTTATTTATTTTCAACTTATGTCGCCTAGTGAAAATTCCTTAAAAAATGCTCTGACAAGCGCACCATTTGATAGACTAACAGCTACAAATTGAGATACATTGTCTTTGGGGGGGGGGGGGATGTCATCAATAATTAGTTCTTTGATGTACCTTTGTAAACCAATTGCATCATCTGGAGAAAGTTGATCCTCTGGGTAACCTTTTTTAATAATGGCCAACTTAATGGCAGAAGTAGCCTGGCTGGAGGAGACTCTAGGCCTTTTTACTTGGGCTACAGTTGATGGTGAAGGGGTGGAACCCTCCGATAAGATTCTCTTTGTAGGTGGGATGCCTTTCTGACTCTGTTCCTGGCTTTGTTGGAACTTGATACCATGTTGGAGATTCCGATGTTGCCGGCTGGTCAGCTTCTTGGAGGTACCGTATGTGCCAGGTACTTCAGATTCCAGTTTTTGCAGGAGGTTCCTGAAAAACAAATTTTGTTGGTGTTTTTTGCTGACCCCTTTTCCGGAGCAGAGACGGCTTCAGTGTGGGCTGGTTGCGTCTGAATATCCCAGGACGAGTCAACCTTTTGTTTTGGGGTGGTTTTCACCACCAGGATTTTTTTTATTATTATTCCCCATGATTGGGGTAATTGAGGGTAGTTTAACGGTCACTGCCTGAATTGACCATCTCTACAGGTGGAAGGCAACCCCTTAGCTTCTGTCCTGCATCAGTACTAAGTCGTAGGCTTGATAAACTATCTGTACTCCCAGTCGGAGGGCATGATAGATTTGAACAATGTACATCATTAACGTGTAACAGGTTTTCTGTTTCCTAGTACTTCATATCTAACTGTCTACTGTCATATCTAACCTAAGCTCCCTCGGGTGTAGGCTGAATTGCTACTGTATGCTGAATTGAAACAATCTTGTGCTCCAGAACAGATTTATTTATAGGGTGGTTTTAGACCACACCGTCTAAAACCACCCACGATATGGTTTGATGGAAATGCTGTCATAAGTTTCTTCAAAAGGCTCGGGAAAACAGCCTTATTTGCATTTTTAAGCCCTGATTCACGAAACTATGACTTCAAAATGTCTTACCAAGCAATTTTCATGGCTGCAAAAACACCAACGTCCAATAGTTGATGAGTATGTGATGTGTTTGGAGGAAGACATAAAATGTTAATGTAGTTCTCTTTCGCTATACGGATTACGTTATAAGTTAAGTGACTTCCATGTCCACCTTATGTTAATTGAATTGGTTTTCGCTTGGTCACTGGATTTATTTAGCCATTTTTCAACAACATAATCTTACATTCAACCAAATTCTGCAAGTCCATCTAGTGTACCACTTATTTATTTTGTAACTCTTCTTTTCCTTTAAAAATAACAGCATAATGAAATTCCGAGACAAGCTTGCCTCGGAAAGAACAATAACAAAAGTCTTCCAGCACTTCCCGATGGCGAATAAGTTGTAGCACTTTTCGCACCTTGCCCACCTTATAGGATCAGTACTTAGGCCTGTTTCTCATCTAAGTTGAAAATCCTTTCCAAGTGGTCATGTAAGTTCTTTTCATCCAAAATATTCTGATACAGCTAAAAAAATTCATCGACAACAAAATGAGACAGCTCTTTAGCCCTTGCTTTAGTTAATAGTTCATGCTTTCGTCGCACTCGTTGTTCTTTGCACCTTTTTTCGAAATTTGCAATGGACTCATATCTTGGAATGCCATTTTTGAATAATGTCTTCCTACCCACTGATTTCATGTAACGTCGCACCATATACTGAACATGTCTTCTATCTTGTGGATATCCGCATTTTGCTATAAAAATAAGGGCTTCTACAATGTAACTCTCTTTGGTTAATACTCTTTCCCTGCCAGCTCGTTGGTGATCTTTTGGATATTATTGCCTAGGTATAACTTTGCAGCAGTCCTCGCATTGCTAATTCTGCTAGCGAAAAAAATAGATAAAACATACATGATTATATTACTTAACTTACCAAATCACATATTGAGAGCTCTTGTTTACCGGATATAATACTTTTGTGGGCAACATAGCATCCTTCGGAATGGCACAGCCTGCCATAATCATTGCACCACTGTGGCGTGTTAGATATACAACATTTTCTCAAACAAATGCGGCAAGAGTTTGCACATCAGTACTCTTCTCTTCTACGGTAAGACACTTCGCATTCTTCGTAGTAGAAACGCGTACCATAAAATCTATTTACGCTTTTAATGACGTCATAGTGTTCTTCATGAAAAAACAAATTTATCCGTCGTGGCCCTTGTAGGAAACCTAAATAGAAAAAGAGCTGCTAAGTTGTATAAAATGAATCTATTTTTTTTTATACTTTTATTAATACATTGATAAAAGTCACTTACTTTATACTCATATTTTGTGTGGCGATAACAACTATTTGGACATTTAAATGTTCTTCAAATTCAACCACTCCTATGATCACTCAAAGATCGACTGCTTTCAGTGCGGGACCACAGCAGCTTTAATCACTCTCCTACGGTCTGCTTCCACATCTCTCCGAATAGTTATGATATCGGCTAAAACACCCGAATCAATTGCAATCTGATCCTTTGACTGCAAAACTTTTCAAATAGCTGCCATCGCAGTTTCCAGAGTGAGGTCTGATACGGACATCAGCTTAGTCAAAATCGACTTGTCCAAGCCATCAGCCTGAATGCATATGCGTATGAGATCCGTTTCCATCAGTCATTCTTTTGTTCGACGCAGTAGGAATCTAAATAGCTTCCTATCGTTCCACCTCCCTCGAATCAATTCAATTTGTAAGGCATCCTGCATCTACATATTATTAAATAATAATAAACATGATACTCAAATGGTCAAAATAAGATTCCACAATTTATATGTTAATTGTTTACTTACGTCTTGAACGTCATATGTCTCTCATTTTCCAAACGCGAGTTCAGCAAGAGAAGGACCAGAGAGATTTTGTAAGAGATTTTTAAAAAAGTTATGAAAAACTTACATTTCTAAGCACAGTAAATTAGCTCCCCAATAATAATAATTATAATAATTACAGGGTGCGGCAAAAAAATGGCAACTTTATTTTTTTTGTATAATTTTATCAAAAAAATTTTTTTAAACAAATGTGACAATTAATAACAATAGCATGGACCTATGGTCATAACATATTCAGCCTGTTTCAAAGTGGCCTCCTCCGGCGGCGATACACAGGTCTAGACGTGACCTGAAATTTTCAGCGATGGGCCGCAGGTCCTCCGGCAACAAACGAGCCCATTCCCAGCGCAAGGATTGCTTCAGCGCCTCCAAAATTTTGTGGGGCTTAGCACAGACCTTAGCCTCTAAAATGGACCACACGCTGTAGTCCATTGGATTGAGGTCCGGCGAGTAGGAAGGCCATTCCGCCGACGAGATGAAATCTGGAAAATGGGTCCTGCACCAGTCTTGCGTCATTTTTGCCTTGTGAGCAGGCGCCGAGTCCTGTTGAAACGTCCAATTTGCATTGCCGAAGTGCTGCTGAGCCCAGGGAAGCGCAACAGCCTCAAGAATGTCGCGGCGGTAGACTTCTTCGTTAATTTTCACCCCTTGAACCACAAAAACGAGTGGGGTATTACCGCTAGCGCAGATCCCGCCCCAAACCATCACCGAAGCGGGATTTTGACGATGCTCGACGACTGCTGAGGTACTTGGAGCTTCTACGGACCATATTCGGTCGTTTTGGTGGTTGTGCGCTTGCTCGACGGTGAAGTTTCGCGTCCGTGAAAAGGATACGCTCCCATCGTTAAGCAGCGGCCCGACGCTTGAGTTGGCGGCATCTTTGCAGTCGTACGCGTTTGTGTTCTTCGGTGAGAAGCTGAACTTTCTGGAGCTTGTAGGCCTTGAGGTTGAGCTCCTCTTTCGCCATTCGGCGGACTGACCGATCGCTTACGCCGGTCTCACGAGCGATTTCTCTCATGGAGACCCTCGGATTTCGTTGAACTCTCTTCTTGATGATTTTGCGGTTAGCAGACGTGTTGACAGTCCGCTTTCTGCCACTTCCTGGACGGCGGCCATCGTGGCCAAGCTCCTTGTATCGTTTAATTGCTTTAGACACTACGTCCTTTTCAACACCGAGCAAACGCACAATTCCACATTGACGTTTTCCTTGTCGAAACAGCTCCAAAATTGCAACACGTTTGTTTGACATTCTGCATAGAGAAGCATATCAATTAATCGATGGAAACATGATAAATGACTGGCACAGAAAAATGATGAGAATTTAATAGTAAAAGAATCATGTGGCTGCATTTATACATGTCCGCGTCAAGACTGATACAAAAAGGTTGCTATTTTTTTGCCGCACCCTGTATAATGGAAAGAAGTATCGCAAAACCTAAGCCGATTCGGTTATACAATTTAAGCGCATGAAAAACTTCTGATGCTTCAATAGACTGGGTGCCTTCTCCAATAACCTAAAATAAAATGTAACATTTATTGAGTCGAAGGTCCTATAAGTTGTAAAATAAAAAAATAATAAAAAATCTCTATGAAGAAAACAAGTAAATAAGGAGATGAACTAAAAAAATAATTCTAAAGCTAGAAAAATACACATAAATAAATGCATAGACAATTAAAAGAAATTTTTAAATACTTACGTCGTCGTCAGAATCCTTAAAATCATCTATATACTGTAAAGAGAAAGTAAAATTTAATAACTCGCCCGATAACTAAAGTAGAATGAAAAAGACACATTTACTTACATTGCTAGAGGCTTCATCCAGTACTCTTAATTCCGAAAGGCATATTGAACGTGCAAAACTGTCTACAGTGGGCAAGAAAAAACCCAATAACACTGTAGCTCAAAATTCCAGAAACTGAGGTAACCAACTGCGAGAAACGGCATATTGGCATATCTGGGCATATGTGGTCTAAACTATTTGATGTCGTCAACATGAAACTCACCAATCCCACTAATGGGAACTACATGACGTCAGCAAAAAAGAATCGATTGCAGCGTCCTCTAATACAGTCATATATTGCACAGGCATTTAAACTGTTCATTTTTGTGCGGACTCATTGCATGAACAGCATTGTGGAAACCTAAACGAAGGGAAATATGATGAGTCATGTCCTCTATATGTTTGTGCCAATTCGGGAACGACTTAAAATAGAGCAATATAAGTTCACATTTTGCATTAGTTTTTGGTACTCATAGATGAATGAAATATGTTCGAAAATGAACGAAAAACATAGAAATTCTTTATTTTAAACCGTTTTTTTCAATCTATAAATTGTAATACTAATGTTTTTTGATTTTTTTTTCTTACACAAACATTGTTTTAATTGAAAAATATTTTTGAACTTAAAATTTTTTCTCTAAAATATTTTTTATACATCGATTTAATGTTTTATAAAATTAATGTTGAGAACGTCAATGAAAACACATTTATTCTAAGCAATTTCATTTTATTTGGAAACTATTTATTTACATACAAATTTAGAAACTTTTTTTTTCTTTCTTTACAGGTTGTTTGCAGGTTTGTAATTATTACAATAGTAGCAATTATTCAGAATATTCAAATGCCTCCGCAGTACATAGCTTTTCTCATGCTAATCTTAGCATTTAACTTATATTTACAGTTTTAAAAATTGTTCTGTTGCATACATAGTAGGTTTTAATTGAAGGAAACGTTGTTTTTTCCATAGCTTTTCTTTTAATGAATTAGCGGTATCTTCGGTTTCTATCATAAATGCTAAAGCGTTAATATCTCCCACTCTATTCCAGCACTGTTCATCAGCCAGTACTTCAGGTTGCTTCAAACCCTTCTCTTTCATCATTCCGCATAGGATACATTTTAACACATCGAAAAGTTACAATTCATCTAACTTTTTATCTTCCTACGTTGCAGGCCAATTAGATTTTGAAATCTTTCATCAGCACTAGAGCTGTAGGCATTGAACAAGTTCATGGCTCTGAAGACATGATGAGACATAATCACAAAATGTCCGGATACAAAAAGTTACCTACAAAGTTATTCGGTATTTCAAATAGTCTAACCTAAGTGCTGCGATCTATGTTCGGAAGCGGAGCATGGGTTAATGAATGGATGAATACCTGTATGCATTTCGACTAATACCGTGTACACTTGAGCAAATAAATGAGGAAATATTCTAAATGTCTAGTCTGAAAACCAAAGTTTTGAATCTTTTAACATGTTCAAATTTGAACTGCGCCCGAAAATTAAAATTCTTTCTGGTCCCGTACCACTATCAGCCAGTAAAAAAGCTTCATGCGCATCTGTATTTTAACAGTAAATCGTGTACTGTGGCGGAATCTAAGTTTCTAAGCTTATCGGGATAGGTAGAGCAGCAGCTATTTAATTTCGTTGCTTCCTTATGATTTTGCTGAGTGTTTCCGCGCTACGAAGGGATGCTGCGGCTGAGCGAGTCAAGTCCCGAGTACGAACAATTATTACTTGAACTTTCCTTTTTATTGTGTCGATTGCACGTCGTATCTTCCTGGTGACAGCGGCATCTGCTTGTTTTTTCTGCGATTGTTACTTTCTCCAGCTAGATTCTTTCTGAACTTTCGCTGTCTCTATATTTATAATGATTAGCGTCGTTAGGCTTAATGCGACATGAGTTTTCTTGATTATAAATTTTAAGTGTAGCACAAGGAAGCGATATTGTTTCCATAACCTAGATCAATTTTAGATGTTTTGCTTGGTAGAAATAAAAATGAACATTATTCGAAAGCATTACTTTAATTACTGTTCACTTAGCCGTGCTGCAAGCATGCTAGCGATGTCAACAACTTCGACTCTGTAACCCTACTGCTGCCATCAATAATTTTCTTTTAACACATTCGAGAATAAATCGATTCATGAGCAAATCTTAACTAATTCCACCTTTTTACTGGAAATAGTGCATTTACTGGAATAGTGCACTGAGCCAAAACTACAGGTGCAGTGGAATCCCTGCAGTCCAGAACTTCGTCCAGCTGGTCATAAAAAAGAAATTTTCTTCTTTTTTCGGTACCTGAACCGCTAGTGCTGCACACATCTTTCTACTGTTTTTTCAGTGATTTCAGTTTGTTTTGAATTTGTTTTACTGTTTTCTTACAGACGTACTCCAAGAGACTAACTGAAAGTTTCTTGTACACCGCATTTGAGCGTACAGTGCCATCCAATCTGGATTGGATATCGGCATCTGACCAAAATTTAATAAAGATTCTTGTTTCCTCATCCCTCCACCTTTCGCTGTCATGTTTTGAATCCATCGTATTAAAAAACAATCAATGCAAAAGCAGCAGAAAAGTCAAATCCAAAATGGAGGAAGTAAACAAACACGGTTGGCGCAGTGCATTCTGGGTAACAACCCGGCTTTTCTCCTACCCCCAAGCAGGAGGAAAAAAATTCCAGCATTTACCCAGCAAATAACCGTCTTGCGGTCGAAAGCAGGGTTTTTCCTGGGTCGAAAAGCGTCATGTGAACGGCCGGTCTTGTGGAGGCAGTTTTTATGATCAGTGAAGGAAATGGGGTGTCAAGATATACAGTTTTTTTTTTTATTTTGCTGAATGTTTTGTGGTGGATTCTATTAAAGAACTCACAAAACTTGTATTTTTCTTTTCCTCCCAAAAATTTTTTGGGGATCTGTAAAAATTCGTCAAGTGTGGCTCGACGTTGAGGATTTTCGAACAGGCATTTTTTTTTAAATCTCGATTACTTCTGTTCATTGAGTTTTAGCCGACGCCATTCCAATTATTTCCACATTACATTTAATATCTAAATTAAAGTGTATCGTAAGTTTTGCGACTGACCTTTAGTGCAGTCGTGCAAGGGTGTCCAAACTTTGTCGAAGAAAGTGATAAAGTGCCGTCTTAGAGGCCTCCTGGTTACATTGCACTATGCACAAACTATTCAATAGGTTCATTTGTTGCATGGTTCTCCTTTAGTGCTGCCAAAAAATAGCAACTTTTGTATCAAAAGATGTAAAAAAAGTGTACTTTTCAAGGACTTGTATCTTCGTGCACCGAGGGTCAGTGTAGAATTTGATAACTGCATTTCAAACAAGAATGTATGTCTTTTCACAAGCAAGCGATAATACTAAGGGTGTTTTCTTTTCAAGCACATAATACGTATCTCAAAATGGTAAAATTATTTTTTCATTTTTCAATTCAATCAAACCACCTGGGTTTAGACCTTCTCCAGGGTTAGCACAATGGCGATTATCAGGGTTTAATTTAATAGGGTGCGTAGTAGAATATACTAAGTTCATCCAAATTTTGTATTTTTTATTTGTATTTTATTACCGATGTAGTTGTACAACTGTATGGACACGTTTTACACAATTTGTACTGGAAACCTCGCTTTTTTTTTGATTTTATGGATCTCAAATGCTGCTTTGAAACCCGAGTTCTTAAACAGAAACGTATATCAATGAATAAACAATAGTGCATGTTCGAAATATTGGTAACAATCAAACATATCTAAAAATTGCATTTTTAGACTTTTGATTTCGAAGGGTACGCTACCACCCTAGTTTCTCAACATAATAGCCTGTTAAAATGTCAGTAATCCAACGTTATTAAGCACAAAACTTGCAAATGATTGCAGACACGTGTTTCGGTGTTACAAGGAACACCTTTTTCAATGCAAAGAAGTGTGAGCTTTTGGATGATTTATTCTTTATAATAGCCTGTGTTTTTGAATTTTCAATATCAAAAATTTCAAACAATCAACATTACGCTGCATGAAATGCAATTTTAGGACTTCTATTAAAGGTAGGTTAACACCCTAAAAAAATTGATTTGACATTCAAAGCATATTTTTTTAAAACCTAAAGTAATACATTAAATAGGACACAAATAACTAATTTTGACCATTTATTTAAAAAGAAAAAAATTCATTTCAGCATAAAACAGCTTTTTTTCGTCAAGAAACTAACATTTCCGGAACGCTTCTAGTGTATTCACTTTTTTATTGTTTTGAAAACTTTGTTAGATACCAGAAAATGATATGACACTCTAAAACTGAAAATAATTAAGAAAAAGATATTTATAGCTAAATGTTAGAATTTTCGACTCCGAAAACAGGTTTTGCCACCTAACTTAAGTTTATCATTATTAAAAAAAACACATAATACACACATTTCAAATGTTTGTGGTTTATATCACAGAAATATATTTAGTTAACATTTTTGCAAAATTTCAAGTGAGTTAATTAAAGTATTTTTTGCTAGAGCTGTTAGCGTGAATGAAATTTTCGAAAACACAGTTTTGAGAAAATCAAAAAACAATGAATTACCAATTTCAATAACTAAATGAAAATTAAGAAACTTAAAATTCACCACATTGATAGGTTATTCCTTCTCTTTGTCCATAATAATCCTGTTTTTGCTTTTTTGCAGCTCTAATAACTTTTGTACGGGCTTTCGTACTCGGCGTAGATGCTATTTTTGACTTCTTGAGACGAAAAATGCCGAGTTTATTAACTATTACAGCGTTATTTACACCGAAGGTGAGAGTGTACCGATCCCACTTCTTGCGTAAAGACGACAAGAGAATGCATGGTCTTTTAGAGACGTTTAATGACATCAATATTTACAGCTATATTACAAATTACAGATTATTTAATGTTACAAAGATATTTTGAACTGCGTGAGCCACTCCGCGACTCACCAGCATCTCTGCTCTAAGAGTGTCTCCCCCTTTGACCTATTTACTTTCTCTTATATACGGGGATTCGTTTGACGGGGAATGCACCCCTGTTTACAACAGTCAGACGATGTTGACAAGGTGGTGGAAAAATGTTCCCTATAGTGTCACAGACATCATATCACACCAAACGGAGAAAGTTCATGTGCACAACAAATGTCCAGCTTCGGATAGAATTCAGCTATTCTGAAGATCTAATTTCGAACATTTCTCAGAAAAGGGGAGCAAAAACCGTATTTACGTGTGGTCTTATACTTATCCAGCTCCCATACTGGTGACAGATATAAAACACCCGCGTAACATGTTTTTCTCACGATGAGTGTGGTCTGGGAAAGAATTTCTAGACCGACCCCACACATTGAATCAAAATAGCAAACAACTGGAGAAGTCGCATCGGTATAGCTCCTTCCCCCTTAGAAGAACTTTTCGATTAAGAGAAAAGTTTCATTTTTCTGGTGATGACACCTAAGTACAGTTGATTACAAAAATAGCACTTCTATAGGCAGTACTATGCTGATTCTAGAGTTGCAATTGACTCAATACTCAATTTCCATTTTAAAACAAATAAACTACTTTAAAGAATCTTACTCCTACAATGTAAACACAGTGCGAAATTTGTAAGGGTCATATAATTAAAATAGAAAAATCATATACGAATTACAAAAGAAAACAACAACAAAATTAATCATAAATGTAACGTGTTCATAAATAACATAATTAAAAGTAAACACATCCAACTACTTTAATTATTCATGAACATTGTTAACGTGCTATTAGAACGCAGTACGAGTACACAACAATTAACCAAACCATGCAATGAAATTTAAAATTTATACAATTGGTTATGGTTAAAGTTAACAACATTTAACAAAAATATTCAGCATATTTTACCGACATCCTGACATATGCTAGTCTTTCCCCCAAGTTAGCCAAACAAACTAGGTCACTCGTTTCTTTCGTTCCAAAAGGAATCCTTCCCGATCGCGACACTTCGTATAATGCGCAAAGCACAGTAACTTGAGAAGTATCCTTAGTTGAACCCGCGTAAGGGGATTCAAAAAAACGAAGAAGCGATCATCTTTTACTTGCAGAGCTACTGCGTCCCCTCTTTCTCGCCCCGGAGAAACTCTACACTTAGACGTTCTGATAGCAGTTAGTTTTGCTTTCGGGATCCTATAAAGAAACTTCCCCATGCTAGAAGATGCCTCTGTATTATCCGTACAAAGTGCTACCGAATTTCCAAAACTCTTAATTAAATCATTTACTAATTCTGTGACGAGAACTGGCACAATTTCCTTTCCTAATTCTATAAAATGTATACATTTTAATGGAATGTTTTCCCGAGGATTGCACGGCATTACGTTCTCGAATGAATCTGTTCGATTCATATTTTCGGCTTCGGAGCCGTTCCTCTCTCTAAATTTCGGATCATGATTCGAACCCCTGTTGCGAGCTGTGTTCAACTTATTCCCATCTTTATCAAAAAGGACCCCTTGCGACGAGTTTCCGTCAGTTCCGGAAACCAAAACCCGCCCCTCAACATAAAGACAAGTTTTTTTCTTTTCATCAAGGACATCCTTCAAATCTGAATTCATATCAACTACTGCCCCATGCCAACATTTGGTCAGTGAGAAATTTATATCAGAACCCGGGGGGCTCCCGCTCATCGAATCTACCAGGGAAAACTCATACCCGGTCTTTTCTTTGATCAACGCGGCCGTCCGATTTCCCAACAGGTACCGATTTCGATCAAACACATCTCCGCAAACTGCGGCTTTTGTTTTCACTGTACCAAAAGGCCCTGAAATATCGATTTGAGCTAAGGGTAATGTTACTAAATCCAGACTTAATGGTTGCCTTATCCTTACCTTTTGATCGCACCAACTCGATTGTTTTACATATTTAGCGTTGACTAAATCAATGGTCGATCCGGTATCTCGATATAAATATATCGGATTCCCATCTACGGTACCCTCGGTGTAAGAAATCAAGCCCTCTGTGAGTTCTGCCGTCTCTATAAAATTTATAGTTTCTATTTCAGAATAGATACAATTGACAGACTGCACTCCGGCTTCCTTTCCCAGTTTTGGACAGGCAGGCTTAATGTGACCTACCTAATGGCAGTAGTAACACCGCGGAGCCGCGCGTTTTTCGAAATCTTTCCGAATTTGCAAGTTAGAAGAATTTGCCGACTTAGATGTCTGATTTCCTTCTCTCGTCTTACTTCCTGTCTCTTTAAAACCAGTACCCTCTGCAGAAAATTTAAAATGTCTATTAGAATTTTCATCAGATTTTGAATTATGTTTTCGGGTTTCGTCGTAATTATCAAATTGTTCTGAAAGTTTGGCGGATGATTTGTAACTAGTCCAGTCGTCTAGAAAATGACTTTTCATTTCTGGACCGGCACGTTTTTTTAACTGATCCACTACCATGAGCACTTTCAATTGGTCAAAATTTTCTATTTCCAGCCCCGCTAACCATTCATTTAAATAATTCGTGATTTCAAAAGTAAAATCTTTCCAGGAATTTTCGGGTTTCTTCTGATGTTGAGTGAACTTTTGTCTAAAGACTTCTGAACTTAATTTATATCTTTTTAGCAACACTTGTTTTATATGATGGTAATCCGATGCTACTTCTTCGGGTTCCCTCGCGATCAGCTGCACTATATCCAGTGGCAACAAGCTAAGCAAATGAGCAACCCAATTTTCCTCGGGAATTTCACCTCTCTTTGCTTGTCGCTCGAAGATCACCAGATATAGGCTGATGTCCGATTGTTTCGCATCAAATTCAGGAATTAGTTTCTTAATGTTTAAGCGCGACACGATAGATGGCGGTCCTACATTATTATTTTCAAAAATAATAGTTTAAAAAACTAAAAAAACACGCTTTCGTAGCAAAATGAACTAAAAAGTGAAAAATAATCTTTGAATGATAGTAGTTGACCAATCACTTAATTTTAATGTAATACAAAAAAGCGTGGGGTGCTGTCTATTTGCATTTTTACTTGGACAACAAACGGAAGAAATTCAAGACATCTGATAAGAAGCCCCCCCCCCCCCACGCTTTTTTGTATAACATTAAAATTAAGTGATTGGTCAACTACTATCATTCAAAGATTATTTTTCACTTTTTAGTTCATTTTGCTACGAAAGCGTGTTTTTTTAGTTTTTTAAACTATTATTTTATTTTTCTGTTTTTTAGTCTTATGTTGGAGAATTATGAGGCGATTAAATTATTTATAAAACGAGTGCAAGATAATATCTTAAAGTTAAGACAAGGGCACCTCGATGGGAAGCTACTGTGAGTCATCGATGTATGTTTGCGGAAATCATATTTATTTGTATTACTTTGAAAATTTGAGATGCATTTGAATAAAAGTTTTGTTCAACAATGGTCTGATCAGCAATGAATTTCCAATTGAAGGCTCACCTAAATTTTGGCATGAAATTAGCTAAAAACAATTATATTTCATGTTCTAATTACCTTAGAACATTGGAACAAATTTTGTCTGATGCAGAAAAATTAAAGATTTTGTAGATATTTTTAAATAATTTTTGCGAGCATTTTTTAATGTATTTTTTTAAATTTTTCCTTTTTCACATTGTTGGATTTATGCCAAAATATTGATTAAAATTGGAGGAAACTAACAATTAAAAGAGTTAATTAATTAATTTTATTATAGAATATTGCATTGTCATCGGGTCTGAGGTCGCGTGCCAAATTTCAAAAGAATCCGATCGCAGGAAGTGGGCGAAATTTGAGCTGCAAGATTCCGTTACAAGATACATACATACATACATACAGGTGAAGCTAATAAAAGCGTGTTAAAAATGGAAGGGTTTTCACATTTTAATTTTAACATTTCTAGCTCGTGTTTCATTTGAATTTCTTTTTCTTTTAATGCATGTTCCCTTTGTTTCTCCTGTTCAGCCCTTTGTAATTCTTCTACCCTCGCTTTTTCAGCCATTTCTTCCTCTAATTTCCTAGTGGAGATTATATTTTCGAAGAGGGTCCTAACAAAATCCTCTTCGTAATCGTCGGAACTCGTAATTGCCTTTTTAAGTTCGACAATTTTCCACTCCGAAGTAACGGTTACCCCTAAATTCTCAGCCAGGATTAGCAAATCCTGCTTCTTTACTTTTCCTAGGAACGCCATTTCAAAGAATACAAAATTTACAAACCCCCCCCGTGTCCGTTTACCTTGTCGTGGTGGGGGGGGCTTGCGGTGTGGTGAGTTCGGGGCGAGCTCTTGGGAGGAGTCGTGAACCCCCAGTTGCTCAAACAGAATATCGGCGGGAGGGGATTTTTCTCCCTTCCTTCCCTCATCACACTTACCAAATGCGGACGAAAACCCCTAAGCCAAGGCGTGTCAACCGTGCCGATGGCTGCGTGGTACCGGGGGTAGTCGGTGCCTCAAACGGGAGACTTCAGGGATAGCAGGCGAACCCTGTCGTACGCAGCCTTACCTCTGTGTGGGGGGCTACACAGGGGCTAGACCCCACTTTTCCCCCTAGTTCCCAGGTTTATTTATGGAAGATAACGTAAATAACCATTCTCCAACTTGTGGGCAGCGTCAGAATGTTTTGTCTAGTACTGCTAAGTTTTTTATAATAAAGCGCAATGATCCAAATTTAAATTTAACTAAAGTTTCTCCATTCTTAATAAACAAAGCCCTAACACATTTAATTGGTGAATATCAATCTGTCAAAAAATTACGCAACGGCGAACTTTTAGTAGAAATAAAAGACAGCAAACAAATAAAACAAATAATGGCTATAAAACAAATAGGCTCATATCTTGTCAGTGTAACAGAACACAAAACTCTAAATTTTTCGAAGGGGATAATTTCGGAACCTGACCTTCTCTTTACACCCGAGGAGGAAATCTTGGAGGGAATGAAGGAACAAAACGTATGTGCAGTAAAAAGGATCACCATAAAACGCAATGGCGAAATGACTAACACCAAACATGTCATTCTGACATTTAACACACCTGTCCTCCCGCCACGTGTTAAAGCTGGCTATCTCTCTTGCCCAGTTCGCCCCTATATTCCAAATCCGCTACGGTGTTTCAAATGCCAGCGGTTTGGACATTCGAAATTTGCGTGCCGTGGTACTGACACCTGTGCCAGGTGTGCAGAACCCGGTCACGACAGTAATACATGTAACAAGACCTACAAATGCGTAAACTGCAAAGGGGACCATCCTACATACTCCAGATCATGCTCAAAATGGCTCACAGAAAAAGAAATTCAGATAATTAAAACAACACAAAAAATATCTTATCCAGATGCAAGAAAACTAGTTGAATCCCACACACCAACAACAGGTCTTTCATATGCTTCAGCCGTTAAAAAGGTACTGAAGTCTGTAAGCACACAAACAGATACCCAAACCGATGCTTTTACTAATGCCAAAACTGTAAACACAACCAAATCAAATAAACAGAATAATAGCCCCAAATCTTTTCAGAAGAGTAATCAACAACAAATACAAAAAACAAATTCTGTTACTGTTAATGAAAACAAACCAATCACTCAAAATTCGAAAAAACTTATTGAAAAAAAGAAAATTATCCAAACGCGCGCAAAAATTGGGGTAGCCTCTAAACAGAGGCCCCCAAAACTTTATAACTTTAAAAAAGAGGACTTTTTACTTTCTAGCAAGAAAGTAAAATTGAACAAATCACAAATAGAAAAATTCCAACAACCTCCTCCCCAGGAGGAGGACGAGGATGTTGATTTTGAAGATTTACCGCCATCCGACGATGAAGGGTGGACGGACCATCCTCCTTCATGAGCATCTTCCTCTTCTTCCGGCCGTTTCTCCTTTCTTTTTTCTCCATGGCCCTGAGCATTCTCTCTTGGAATTGTCAGAGTTACTCGCATAATGTCACAGACATCAAAGATCTTGTCGAATATCACCAACCGGCCATATTCTGTTTGCAAGAATTATTTCTGTCCCCTGTTGATAGACCGAGGTTGAAAGGTTTTGACATATACCGCAAGGACTGCTTGTCAGGTGACCGTCGTTGTGGAGGTGTGGCATTGCTAATCGCTAATGATTATGCATCCAGCCAGCTCAATATCAACACATCCCTGCAGGCAGTAGCTGCGCGCGTTCACCTTCACTCGCTGTTTACAATCTGTTCTATATATATTCCACCTTCTTACGACTTGAGAGGCGTGGAATTGCAAACACTTGTAGATCAACTTCCTCCCCCATTTGTCCTCTTGGGGGATTTTAATGGCCATAATCCTCTCTGGGGGAGTTCAGACTCCAACAGCAGAGGTTTAATAATAGAAAACTTTATTGAAGACAACGATCTATGTGTTCTTAACAACGGTGAAAATACCTATTTCCAGCTTCCTACGCAAACCTACCATGCAATCGATCTTGCAATATCCTCACCTTCCTTTCTGCCACTTTGGGATTTCCAGGTGCAGGGTGGTCTCTACACCAGTGGCCACTTTCCTATCAAAATAACTTGTTCTGGACGCTGCAGCTATCAGCAGCATCAGCAAGGCCGTCTTCGCATTGATCGAGCTGATTGGGCAGTATTTACCCAGTTGGCAGAAATAACATCGGAAGACGTGACTGATATTGATATTGATGTTGCGGTAAAGCGAGTAACCGACATTATCTTAAACGCAGCGAACGCTGCTATACCAAGAACCTCTAAAGGCAGAATCAAATATCCTTAGCCTTGGTGGAATTTTGATTGTCAGGAGGCACATAAGCAACAAAAAAAGGCATGGAACACATTTCGTCGTTATCCAACCGCGCAAAATCTTGTTGCACTTAAACGTGCTCGTGCTGAAGCTCGAAGGATTCGACGGAAAAGCCAGCGGGACTCGTGGAAGACCTATGTCAGCACCATCACGACGTCCACTCCATCAAAGACCGTATGGGGTAAAATTAAAAAAATTTCTGGCAACTACAATACATCTAGTGCTCCCATTCTAGAAGAAAACGGCAATATTTTATCTGATCACAAAGAGGTGGCTGACTGCCTGGCGACTCATTTGGCTGACGTCTCCAGCTCAAATAACTACTGTTCTAAGTTTTTAGCTATCAAATCACATAAAGAACAAAAAGTTCTAGATTTTAATTCGAACATTTTTAATCAATACAACACAAAATTTTCCTTTCAAGAACTAAATAATGCTTTACAAAAATCAAAAAACACATCACCTGGCCCTGACGAAATTCACAATAGCATGTTAAAAAAATCTCAGCAGGTCCTCTTTAGAAAATATTCTGCAACTTTTCAATAGAATTTATTCTGAACACAGATTTCCAAAATTTTGGAACCAAGCAATAGTAATTCCTATCCTTAAACCAAATAAACAAACTGATAAACCCGAGAGCTATAGACCTATAGCTCTAACAAGCTGCCTATGTAAACTAATGGAGCGGATGGTCAACGCTAGACTCATGTACATTCTTGAGTCGGACCATCTGCTATCTTCCCATCAAAGTGGATTCAGGCGCGGCAGATGCACAGTCGACAACCTGCTGCTTCTTGAGACATCAATAAGGGAAGCATTTCTTAAACGAAAACATCTTGTGAGCGTATTTTTTGACATTGAAAAGGCATATGACCGTACCTGGAAGTATGGGATCCTCAAAACCCTGCACGAGTATGGGTTGTGAGGTAACCTACCAATCTTTCTTTCGAATTTTCTAAGAGATCGAACTTTTCGCGTACGTGTCAAGTCTGTTTTGTCGGATACCTTCATCCAAGAGGAAGGAGTTCCCCAGGGAAGTGTGCTAAGCGTAACTCTTTTCATAATCGCAATCAATAGCTTAATTGATCAACTGCCTCCTTCTGTAAAAGGTACCATGTTCGTTGATGATTTTCAAATTTCTTTTTCTTCATCGAGCATGAGTATCATTGAAAGACAACTTCAAATAGCCATCAATAAAGTATCACAATGGGCGGAAGAAAATGGCTTCTCTTTCTCTGCTCAAAAAACCTTTTGCATTCATTTCTGCCGTAAAAGAGGTCTGCATCCTGATCCAAACCTTAACCTTAATAATCAACCAATAGTTGTAAAGGATCAGGGAAAATTCCTGGGTCTCATTTTTGATAAAAAACTTAAATTTGTACCGCACATACAAGAACTGAAGAAAAAATGTTTATTGAAACTAAATATCCTGAAAGTCTTAGCAAACACATCTTGGGGTGCTGATAAAGAGTC
Organism: Uloborus diversus; assembly: GCF_026930045.1. Classification (NCBI taxonomy): domain Eukaryota; kingdom Metazoa; phylum Arthropoda; class Arachnida; order Araneae; family Uloboridae; genus Uloborus; species Uloborus diversus. The sequence continues at coordinate 73,983 of NW_026558959.1, forward strand.
TCTGTTGAGAATTTACAGGGCTCTTATACGCTCAAAACTTGATTATGGATGTCAAATTTATGGCTCTGCAGCGAAGAGCTATTTGAAAGCCTTGGATCCAATACATAATCAGGCACTGCGCATTTGCACAGGAGCCTTCCGAACCTGACATATCAACAGTCTTCATATTCTAGCACATGAACAGTCTCTTAACAATAGACGTCTCAAACTTTCTTTAAATTTTTACTTCAAAACAAAACCTTACACTAATCACCCACTACACCTTCATATTTTTAATCCATCAAATGTTCTGTTATTTCTACACCGTCCTTCGATGATCCCAACATTTGGGATCCGAATGCGTCGGATACTGTCAGACCTGCAGCTATTAGATTTCAAAACCTTCAACACACTAAAACCAATTGAACCATGGTGTGAAGTAAATACATCTACTATCAATGACCTCGCTAAATTCCCTAAAGAGACGACACCAAATACAGCTTACCAGCAAATATTTTATAATATAAAATGCAAATATTCGGAATATAAAGATATTTTTACCGATGGATCAAAAGCAAACGATCACGTCGGCTTTTCTACAATAGTTGATGGTCACGTTATGGCAGAAAAATTAAACCCATCTTGCTCTGTATTTACTTCAGAAATAAAAGCCATATTTATATCTCTTCAGTCAATAGCCCAATCCAACTACAAAAAGTGGGTGATATACACTGACTCAAAGAGTTCAGTGGAAGCCATCACTCACTGCAATAATAACAGCCACCCTATAGCCATTCAGTCCTATCATGTGTTAAAAAATCTTATGCAAAACAATTTTAAAGTTCTCTTTTGTTGGATCCCTGGTCATGTAGGCATTGTAGGCAATGAGGCAGCCGATTCGGCTGCCAGAACTGCAAGTATTCTGGTTGACGACCGTGTTCCTTACGCTGACATCAAAAACGCCATTTCTGAATCTCTTAATACGCATTGGCAGCGGTCTTGGCATTCAGAAACCCAAAACAAACTGCGTTCAATTCAGCCCTCAACTAAACTCTTTAGATCATTGCCTCTCACCAGGAGAGAACAAGTTTTGTTAGCTCGACTTCGCATTGGTCATACTAGGTTCACACATAAATACCTTTTATGCCGTGAACCAGCTCCAATGTGCATAACTTGTAATGTCATTCAGACAGTGTTACATATTTTAAGTAACTGCCCAAATTTTAATCAAATACGTTTTAAATATTTTAATGATTTTAACCCTACTTTGAAGGAGTTGCTTGGGGACCAACCCCATCGCAATTTCACCCCTTCCTCCGGGAGATTGGTTTCTCCCTTTTAATTTAGTGTTTGTGTCGTCATTATGTGATTTCGTCCTTTTTATATTTTTCAAGATATTGTTTTATCCATTTTTTCTTAATATGTTTTTAGCATTTATATGTTTTTAAGGTGTTCCTTTTTTAATACTACAACTTGAAGGTTTATGCTTTTACTTCAAAAAATACTTTGTTTTACTTTTTTGATTCATTCTTAAATGAAAACTAAATAAAATATAACAAAAAATCGTTTGGCGCAGTATAGCCCTTAAGGGCTCTTGCGCCATAAAAAATCAACTAACTAACTAACTAACTAACAAAACTTACAACAAGAAATTACTTAATTAGCTAATTAGAAAGCAAAAGAAAGTTAATGTACTCGTACTTGAGTTCCCACAGTTAACTTTTAAATGACTTAAAATGTACACAATTTTCCCGTACAGTTAATGGTCAGTTTGACCATTTATCGGTTGATCAATATGATCACAAAAGCAGAACGTTGACTGCGTTTCTACTGTTAAACAGGTCCGGTTGACCCTCTCTTCAGCGCAAACACAAGCCTCCGTGACTGGATTCCGCTACAGCAACTTACAGCCAGTTTGACCGTTTCCAACTTTGCACAGATCAAGGTGATCTCTTCAGCATATGGTCAGTTTGACCCTTCCAGCGCAAACAGCGAGATCCTGGAGATCTCACAAACCTTCGGTCAGGTTGACCGTTTCCAACGCTGCACTCCGAAGATCAGGGCGATCCTCACAACACAAACAGCAAATCTTTAAGAGACGCGAAAGTTCTGGTTTCGTTCTTCTTTCTTCTTTTTCTCCGCGTTACAAGAAGACGAAAACGAAAAGCCCCCTTTTCGCAAGAAGGGAAACAAACTCCGCTTCAAACAGCTGTTCGGGAATTCTTCGAGGAGCGGGAGAAAGCATCGACTTTTCTTCTCCCCTCGTTTTCTTTATGAGCAAAGAGTCAGTTCAGGGTTATCTTTCGAAGCCCACTTCTGACACCAATTTAAGCTGTACCGATCCCACTTCTTGTGTAAAGACGACAAGAGAATGCATGGTCTTTTAGAGACGTTTAATGACATCAATATTTACAGCTATATTACAAATTACAGATTATTTAATGTTACAAAGATATTTTGAACTGCGTGAGCCACTCCGCGACTCACCAGCATCTCTGCTCTAAGAGTGTCTCCCCCTTTGACCTATTTACTTTCTCTTATATACGGAGATTCGTTTGGCGGGGAATGCACCCCTGTTTACAACAGTCAGACGATGTTGACAAGGTGGTGGAAAAATGTTCCCTATAGTGTCACAGACATCATATCACACCAAACAGAGAAAGTTTATGTGCACAACAAATGTCCAGCTTCGGATAGAATTCAGCTGTTCTGAAGATCTAATTTCGAACATTTTTCAGAAAAGGGGAGCAAAAACCGTATTTACGTGTGGTCTTATACTTATCCAGCTCCCATACTGGTGACAGATATAAAACACCCGCGTAACATGTTTTTCTCACGATGAGTGTGGCTGGGAAAGAATTTCTAGACCGACCCCACACATTGAATCAAAATAGCAAACAACTGGTGAAGTCGCATCGGTATAAGAGTATCTAGACGAACGAAATTAATTTTTGGCAATCTTTGCCACACCATTCCATTGAACGATTCATTATTGTTTTGAATTTTGCCATGGAGACCCTTTTTTTAATAACTTTCTGTCACATAGTTCCATATATACGCCCCCCTGGGGGGGGTGTCTCTACAGTGCCGATGGCTGCTTGGTACCGGGCGTAGTCGGTGCCTCAAACGGACGATTTCAGGGACAGCAGGCGAACCCTGGTGTATAAGCCTTACCCCTGTGCAGTAGGGTGTATCGAAAAAGGCCGAATTTATTTTTTTTTTTAATTTGAATTTCCAATAGTGCGGGAAAGTTGTCTTATGTTATTGTTGGTATGTGTGCAAAATTTTGTTGATCTGAGTCAATATCTTCAGTTGCCTGTGGAGCCGTTCATCATACAAAATTCGTTAATTATATCGTTTTTTCAGTGTTTGTTAAAAAAAATAAGAAATAGGGATCTTTACTTCCAATAGTGCGGAAAAGTTACCTTATGTTATTGTTAGTATGTGTGCAAAATTTTGTTGATCTGAAGTAATATTTTCAGTTGCCTCTGGGACCATTAATTATGCAAAATTCACTAATTTTATCGTTTTTTCAATATTTGTTAAAAATATCCTCACCAGATGTCGCTACGCTGCTAGGAAACCACCACTTTTGTTGTTGTTTGACTGTCTACGTATTCGTGTCGCAGACCAAGAACTTATGTTATCAAAACTTGTAAATTAACGTTCATGGTTATTATAGACGAATATTCAAAAGATTACAAGGATGCTAAAGATTGCAAAGATTCACAGTAAGTACTTTTTATAATGATTCTATTCTTAGCTATTTTGTTGTTTCAAGATGGCGGCTTCCATAGAGACCACGTGCTTTGTGTTCGCCCGCTGCCTTTTTGCTAAGATCGAAGCGTAGCCTGAGCCATGACTGAAATGGTTCCTACTACCTACCCTACATTTCATAATACTATATGCATTCTTTGCCTTAACTTACTGTACTATTTTTACTTTACAGTAATGGCAAGCAAAACCATAAGGAAGACAAGAAAACTGTCTACTTGTCCTATCTTTGGATTTCCAAATGACTTGAAAAGTAATGTCTTGCCAACATACCAGGACGTTATGAAGTGTTACCTTTACTTTATGCAAAAAGTTTAGAGAAAAGAACAATGGCAATCAACCCTCTTTAAAAGAAATATCAGAAATGTTATCAATAAAGATTGAAGACTTATGGAAAAAGGCTTCCATTCCCAGCGTGTCTCACGAGAGGGTTCGTAAAATGTTTCACGATTATCACAGTAAATATAGAAACCTTGTAAAAAACATGAAACCAAAGATGACAGATGTGTTCAAAGCTAAGGTAGAGCCTTTCAAAGAAAATGCAGCCAAAACCCTTTTTGATATTTCTACGTGTAAATGTTCCAATTTTATTGGATGTATTTGTCCGAAAATTAAAAAGATACCTATAAAAGAGCAGGAATTTCTAACAGACCAGAGAACCATCAGGAAAATGTACATGATTGCTATTGATATTAAAACAAGTCTACAACTCTAGGCACGAGAACAGCGAAAGAGCAAAGTAATTTGTTCTAAAGTCGAAGAAATCGGTGCTGCTGCTTTACATAAAGAAAATTTTAAGCAACTTGAAAACTTAACAACATCCTCGCAATCGGATGATTCTGAAGCCGACTATGCTACAGATACAAGTGTAGTTGAAGATCCAAATTTTCTCAAGGTACGTCATAGCCGCAAACGGAAGAATAACGCTAACTCAAAACAAATGAGGCTATCTTTGCCGTCATTAGCAATGGCATGTGACAGGACAGGGGTTTCGAACAGAGGGGCTGCAATATTAGCAAGCGCTGTTTTGGAGGATTTAAAAATCATCACAAAAGAAGATAAGTCAAAAGTAATAGACAAAATTAAAATACAAAGAGAAAAGAAAAAACTTTGATTAGAGATAAATATACAAGAAAAAGAAAAAGCATCAGTACTTGAAGGTTTGTACTTTGATGGTCGTAAAGACACCACAATCGTGATGGATAAAGTCAAAGGCAAATGTAGCAAAAGCACTATAAAAGAAGAACATGTGGTTTTAATAAGTGAGCCAGGCTCAAATTACATGGGACACATTAGTCCTGCATCTGGGCACGGTCACGTTATTAAGTCGAGCATTATCAGTTGGCTGAACTTCAAAGACATATCAACTTCAGAACTTGTAGCAGTGGGATGCGATGGGACTAATGTTAACGTTGGGGCAAGTAATGGAGTTATTGCTCTAATTGAAAAGGAACTTGATAGACCTGTCCAATGGTTAATTTGTCTATTACATTCCAACGAACTACCTCTTCGACGCCTGATTGAGCACCTGGACGGACCGACTTCAGGACCTCATGGATTCACTGGTCCGATTGGAAAACAATTAAAATTCTGTGAGAATTTCGAGGTAGTAAAGTTTACTCCTGTGGAAGTGGAATTACCCGAAGTTGACAAAGAGTACCGCTTAGCCTGCCTTAGCACTGATCAAAAGTATCTGATTAATATATGCGAAGCAGTAGCAAGCGGAAACTGTTCCCAATCTTTGGCAAGAATGAATCCAGGAAAATTATCCCATGCACGTTGGTTAACCACAGCCAACAGAATATTACGTTACTATGTGGGATGTAGTGAGCCATCGGAAAATTTGCGAATATTAGTAGAGTACATAATGAGAGTCTACTGTAAAATGTGGTTTAAGATAAAAGTTGAGTCGTTGTGCACAGATGGTGCTCGCCACTTGTAAAACACAATAAAGTTGTCACGTTATCTCTCCAGCGAACTTAAGGCAGTTATTGACCCAATACTTCAGAGAAACGGCTTTTACGGTCATCATGAGAATATTATTTTATCAATGATCTCTGACAAACGTCCGCATGTGAGGAAAATAGGCTTTCTTCATATAATGAAAGCTAGAGGAATGAAGTCCAATTCATCCACTGAAGAAATCCGTAAATTCAAGATCCCTTTACTAAACTTTGATTCATCTGATTACATAGATATGATAGATTGGCAAACGTGCAAGCTGACTAAACCACCAATTACAAAAAAAATTTCTGAAGAAGCTCTAAAGAACATGGTTGAAACAGGTGAACTTTATGGAGTTGAACAATTTCCATGTCACACTCAGACGGTAGAGAGACACATTAAACTGGTTACAGAGGCATCCTCTGCGGTGTGTAGTACTGAAACTAGAGATGGTTATATTCGATCTAAACTAGCATCTCGAAAACTAATACCCAGTTTCAATACCAAATCTGATTATAACACTCAGCAAGACTAAAGGGAATGCATTTTTAACTGTATTTGATCCATACTTAAATTGTATTCTATTGTTTGCATTTTAATTAAACGCTTGTTAAATTAGTAATTGTGGATTCTGTTTCATTATGTACGCTTGGCACATTTTTACAATTTGTTCGACCAAAAAAATGCTAAAATAAATAACCCTAATTAAAAGAATTACAGTCGTAGAAGTGTTGAAGGAAAATCATTGAAATGAGCGAATTTGGCCAGATAAGCAACCCCTAGAGGCAACTGAAGCCATTAACCATCATCAATAAAAATTTGCATACGCTCTAAAGATGTAATATGGCAATTATTTGGCACTATTGGAACATAAAAAATTAATATCTTATTTTTTTTTAAAATATTAAAAAAAGATAAAATTAGTGAATTTTGCATAATGAACGGTCTCAGAGGCAACTGAAGATATTAACTCAGATCAATAAAAATTTTCATACATACTAACAATAACATAAGGCAACTTTTCCGCACTATTGGAAATTTGATATCAAAAACTTTTTTTTTTTAGATACACCCTACTGTGCAGGGGGGGGGGGCTACACAGGGGCTAGACCCCATTTTCCCCCTCACTTCTCTGGTTCATTTATGGAAGACCCCACCCACCCCTTGTGGGAAGCGTCCGATTGTATATTCAAGCTCAGCAAAAAATTTTATCATAAAACGAAGCTACCCTATGCTGCTAAGATATAGTTTTATCTATTTTTTCTAAATGTTTACTTGTTTTTAACGACTTTATATTTTAAACCACTTAATGTTCTATGCCTTTTACTTCAAAATACGTTATTTTTATAATTTCTTAACTTTACGGACTTGAATTGAAAATAAATATTATAAAATGAAGTGATTCATTTCGGCTCGTCATTTAAATTTTAAAACTTCGTTTATGTGTTTATTTTGGCAATCTTTTCAAAATTCCAGAAGTTTTATGTCCTTTGCTTCTTGATAAAAATTACTTTTTTCACCGTCTTCCCACTATTCGACAATCGTTTGGTGCGGTATAGCCTGCTTATAGGCTGTGGGACGAAGGCATAAAGGATGCTTAAAAACATGGTTTCGTTTGCCAACTTCGTGGACTACAAAAAGTGATATTTTTCTGAATCCTTAGTGTCTACAGATGAAAAAAACTCAACGTTCACAAAAAAATAGTGTGTCATAATTTTTTTACAGACCATTAGAGATACATAAAAAGGAGTGAAACTGACAAACAAGAGACAGACAAATTTTAAATACATAAAAAATATTGTACATGTTTATTTAAAATATTATGCATGTACGTTAAAAACATTATGCATGTACATCAAAAAACAGTTTTTTTCAAGAAGCAAACTTCATTCTGAAGTATCATCGTCAGAATCACTGAATTCATCTGTCCTGTTTTTGCGTACAGAGTTATTTTCCTCCTGACATTTTATGCAGCTACAGTCACTAGAGGAAAATTATGTGCACGAAAAATTTTACTTCTTGCATGTACTACATCTCTTCGAAGAACACCGAGGAGACTAATGCACAGGAGACTAATTTTTGAACAACCGTTCTTGAGTTATGCGACACATACGGACGTATGTACGTATCGTCGGGGGTGAGCAAAATGGAAATTGAGGTCGATTTTTGAGTGAAATTTTTTTCGCGAATACAATACTTCCTTTCTTGTAAAAGGAAGTAAAAAAGTTTGTTCGAATCGAACGATTTGTTATTTTTTTGGAGGGTGGGGGGGGGGGGGAGAGCACATAGGTAGACCGACAGACACGTATTTTCCCCATCTCAAACCCCTACTTTCGAATTTAATATTTAATTAATTATTTTATCTTTTTTTTTTTTTTTTGAGCAATCACGATTGCTTATTGTTCTCATTTGACCGTTTTTGGTGTTCGTGCCTTTTTCAACTTGGACCAGGAACACCAGCACCACCGCCCACCGTCCTCTGCTGGCGGCGCGGCGCGGCTGCTCCGGTTTTGAGCTATACACTTCTCCTGGTCGGAGGCGTCCATGTCCTACCCACAGGCACGTTCACACACATACACACACGACTTCACACACATACTCTCACACACGCCTACGTGCATACACACAGGTCTACGCGCACACACAACTATGCATACGTAGGAGGAGAGGCAGGCTTGGGGGGGGGGGGGGACAGGAGCCATTTCTAGAAACAACTCCAACGAGTAGGGTCCTGTCTCAGTTCGTGATTGCGAAAAACATAATTTGGATTCAAAATTTCAGAGTTCAAATTAATTTTCTTTTCTTTTCTTTTTGACTATTTTTTGTACTAAGCAATATTTTTACGATACATTAACCTTAGCACAGGTAAACCACCTTTTATGTCATTTTTTTATTTTATATTACTTTGACGAGAAAGTAAGCTAAAAATGAGCTCAAAATATCGTCTGTAATCAAAAAGCAATATTATTAAAAAAGGAAAAGATAAAACATCGTGATATGAAATATACTTTTTAGTTTTTAATTTATCGTCTGCTAATGTTTAATTTTATAATATTTTTTAAACATCTATTGGCATCTGTTAGAGTTGTTTATGTTCTTAAGATTTTGTAGGGCAATTATTGCTATTCGGTGATTCATTAATATCTTTTTTTGTGAAGTAAAGTGCCTTCTAATTTTTTGTACTTAACAATGTCTATGTGCGTGGCTCAGTTGTAATAAACGAAATCTTGAGATGAAGATCATTCAGAGCTGCGGATTGATGCAATTTTTGATTTCAATTTTAGTTACGAAATTACTAAGCGAAAGTAAGTAATTTAAAACGTATTAATATATTTTGCAACGAAAAATTGAGCAAAACAGTAAAATTTCGGTTGAAAAACTGTTTATTAAATTTTTAGATTATAAATATTGTGTTTAATAGCGCCATCTAGAGACAAATTTTTTTGTGTAAGTGCTAACAGTCCACGGTACATAGTTCCTATTTCAATCCTTATATATTATTTCTGTAGCCTGTTTTTGGTTTCTACGCCAGATTTTCCTCAATTCTTGATCGATTTCTCTGATTTACACCTTATTTTAAAGCTTATAGTGCTGGCTACTGACGAAAAATAGACCCACGGTCTAAAAATTGTTTTTTTTCTACCAAAAAACCCGTTTTAAAGAATCAGAATGAGGTTTTCGGTGAAACTTATAACTTTAACTTGCACTGTGACCGACACAGCTGAATAGCTTAATCGGCAGAGCATTCTCCTGGTAACCAGGAGAATGAGTGTTCGAGCCCACGTCCGGACAATCTGCATCAAAAAATTAGAGAAATATCGCGCATTACATGAACGCTTAATTAAGTGACTAACAAATATGAGGGAATAGAATAAATGAGAAGGAAACGCTTCTTGCTGTTGTGAAAACTTGATGTAACATTGTACTAAATTACTTCTAAATTGTAAGCTTTTTTTTTTTTTTTTCCAAAAAAACTTTGGCTCTGGTAAGAAAATTAAAGCATAATGTAAGCGAAAATATAAGTATCAGGCTTAAGATTTCAGACTACAATAGAATTTTTTTTCGTTTAGAAAAAAAATAATAAATCGTATATTTAAATATATATATTCTTCGAATGAGTTTTTGACTCTTTGTACAAATAGAAAAATTACTACCTCAATCTGAAGGATAAAATATATATTTTTTCTTTTTTTTGCAAAAAGAAAAGGAAATAGCTTGTCGCATTTTTACTACATTCGAAAAGCTACGCTTAAAAATGAGCATAGTTCAATTTATTTTGTATTTTAACCGTGCTGTTAAATGATGAACACGTGCTGCCATCTAAGTTATAACGGTTCAAGCAGCCTGCGGTAACAAATTGTAAATATTTTCAAAAATAAAAACATTTCTCTTTAATATCCTATCTTATATATTATTCCCCTCTCATTTTAAAACTTGTCAGGCTGGCTAATGACGAAAAATCAAGTTTTCGGAAACGCCTCTTGCTGTTTCAAAACCTTGATGCAGCATGAAGTTCTTATGCAGATTTTTTTTTAAAGCAAAGTTATAATACAATTTTCCAATTTTTTACTGCGCTTTTGGGGGAAAAAAAATAGCCTGTGTGTGTGTGTGTGTGCGTGTGTTCATATTTTAATAAAGCTTAAAAGCACTGAACTTAGTTGTTCGGTTAAATTGATAAGTTTTTTTCGGTAGAGCGTTCGGCTATAAACAATCTGAACTTCGAGCAAGCTTGGGCTATCCGACATAATATCAAATTTACATTAATATTACGCATTATATGTACTCATAACATACACACGTAATAAAATAAATGCAGTGGGAATGCTACTTGGTGTTTCGACTCCTTTATGCATGCTACAGTTATCATTCGGATAAGTTGACTGTTAATCGAAGGGTGATCTTCCTTTTTTTTAAAGCTTTAACTACATCCAGACCACTCAGCATAATGTAAGCATAAAAAAATATTAGACTTACCTCAAGAAAATCCTTTTTCTGCAGAAAAACATTTTCATTGTATGCTGAAATGTAGATGTTTCTAATAGCAGTGTTCGACCTTTTGTACAAATGAAAAAATGCTACGCCAAATTAAAACTACGAGTTTCACCCAGTAAACCTTTATTTTTTTTTATTCGCGCGAATACGAAATAAAAAATTAAAATTATTATCAACTTCATTAGTAAAAAATCATTTTCTACTCCTCTGCTTTCTGCTGAAAAAAAAAATACATTTTTTCTACATTCGAAAAATTACACTTAAAAAACGGACTCAGTTCAACTGGTTTTAGATTTGAATTTTAAGTGTTCGATTAAAAGAGAAACATGTGCGGGCATTTAAGCCGTAACGGTTAAAGCAACCTTCTATGTGAAATAGTTCAATATTCAAAGATAAAAACACTTATTTTCAATCTAATTTATTACTTCTCTAGAATGTTTGTTTCAATCGCTACGTGAGATCTTCGGCATTCTTTATCAAATTACATGCTTTACGAATAATTTTAAATCGTATCATGCTGGTTAATGACAAAACATAGAAGCATGATCTTATTTTTTTTTCGGCAAAAAGCTTTTTTGCGGTTTTTTACTACGCATTCCTTCAATGAATAGCTTTCGAAAAAGAAGGCGCAGTTGCTAGGTTTGTTGGGGTGTCGGGCTGTTAATGAAAATGGCGCCAATTCTAATCCGTGCCAATAAATATCTCTTTAATGTTCCTTTTTTTCCCGTCAGATGCTCATATGTGCAGGACTGTATTTGCCACAACCTGTTTTTTCACATGCACAATTATTGATTTTTCACGAGTCATTATTCAGCCACTCTTTTAATGATATTTATGTTTGGATTGAAAATACGTACAACCAAAAGGTGAGCGATGATCAAATTATTATAACGTTGTATTTAACGAGGTTTTGTTGCTGATGTCTTTAAATTACATGCCTTCTCTTCTGTGCTTACTTTTTTCGGTTCTTCTTCATAATGTTCTTCCTTTGAAACTTTTTAAAGAGCGAAATGCCTTATGAAACGATTCGAACACAGTGCGGAGTTCCGCACGGGTCGACTAGTTACTAATTAAAACTTAAGGAGACAATCCCAGCGTGTGAACATTGTATTTTTCTATTGAGTCCATCATTTATAAGATTTCAAGCAAGTTCACGCAGTCCCTAAGATTGGTAAACGAACTTGAAAGATATTTGCACTCGGCCCATAGACTATCAGGCTCTTGCGCCAATAAACTCAGTGGAACACATCAACCAAAAAAGTTAAAACCGTTTCAAGTTTTCAAATGGGATGAAGAAGGCAAAAAACCTTGAAAATAAAACAATCTGAAGTAATGAATCCATTCAGTTTACTCTTAAAATTAGGATGAGTTCTCTAAACATGTAATAAATAATAAAGAATGTTTACATAAGAAGTGATTTCGTTTTATGCTTTGCTTAAAGATAAGGTTTCCATCATCATGTATGTTTTTGGTGTTAAAATAATATGTTGAACAATTACTTTTCTTAACTTGATTAGTCATAGTGTATAAGAAAAACTGCAATTTTTTATTTGTTCTGAATTGATTTTGGAGTAAAAGCAATATTGCAGGAGTCTGAAAATCTGTTACACACACAGGAAGAGGGATGTATATAGTTTTGCCAGTTGAAGTTAAGATTGTATAATGCAGTATAATTAAACTTAGAGCAACACATTATAAAAATGTAAAATTCATTTATAAAAATCAAGTCCACTGATTTTAATCGATGATTTTTTTTTAAATCACTTGATATAAATCATGATTTTAATTGTGATTTTTACTAAGCTGATTAAAATCGACCAACACTGGTGAAAACTTTATTTATTTTTTTGAAAATTATTAAATATTCTTGCAATATGTTTTGATAAAATATGCTGTGTTATTTTTATGTATATGATTGTGGTAAAAATATTTTACCAGGTTATTGAAAAACGAACGTTGAACATAGTTGTTTAAAAAGTAGTAATTAGGCTGGCCAGGGAAGTATACATTTATAACTATTTTCAGCTATAAGCGCCAAAATGAAACAGGGAAAATGAACTATCGTGAATTGACTGTGTGGGCCAAATAAAGAACAAAATTCATTATTACTTAAGCATACAATAATGATTACATATTTAGTTTTACGTAATATTTTTATGTGCATTTGGAACTCAAATAGCGTATATTCACCCGTATGCTACTTTCAATTACTTGGAGATGAATGTAATTATCCTTGAAGTAAAGAAGTGAAATTGGTTGAAGATCGAGAAAAGAAGAGGGAGAGGAGGGGGTTGTCAATTGTGTTAATAATAGATTAAGTCATTTTCTAAAATCACGCTTTGCAAATATGAAGTCATTTTCCTCATCTTTCACGCATACCGTTCCCAATACACGCAACATTATTGAAAAAGAAACATAACTCAAAAAAGTAAAACAATAAAACTAATAAAAAGAAAGAAGAAAAGACATGAACACCGATTTATCCACCTCAAAGTGGGTTCAAGTTTGTAGTAAGCGGGGAGGTCACAGAAGTTCGGGAAGGAAGATTCTTTCTTTTTCGGTCAGGTATCTGGTCTAACGGTAGAACTTGACCCGCATTGGCAAGTTATAAAGCGGACTTGGTCACGTGGTCTTGTTAAACCATCTCATGTCACCGCGGAATTCGCTTTGCAGACTATAGAGAGCAGTAAATACCAAGCGGATATGAAGCTCGAAAGATATTCTGGAATTATGGTAACTAGTGCTTAATTTCTTTTATGTTTTATTTGATTGTAGTCATGGAAAATTTTGATTAAGCTATATCTTATTCTACTTTCAGTCAGCTTCTTGAACTATATATAATTTGTGTGTTAAAGGTCGATAAGACACGCTTTTCGTGTTTTGGATTTTGTACTGATATTTTCATTTGCATATGCAAGTATCCTCTTTAAATTCCCAAATAAATCAATAAATGAATTACATTATAATAATTAGAAATAAAGGTTGAGTAGAAATTTTCTTTCGAAGAAATAAGTAAAGAAATTGTGTGTGAAAATAGTTAAAAGTTAATAACTTACTAAATCGTTCATGTGTGCCATACATACTTGCATGAAATATATATGGGTGATCCTTATTTTTATGAGGATTTTTTTTTTGCGGGGGGGGGGGGGATCTAGCTAGCGCCTCTACCTAGTTTTCCGACACAACGATATCAAAAATTTTGTATACAAAATTCGAACTCATTCTGCCCATAATAACATACTCCCCTGAGACGTTGAAATGTAAATCTTAGAAATAAATTCTTTACTAATCCTTGAACTTTTATTTTATGCACGGTATAATTTTCATTCTATGTTATAAAAACATAGTACAGTGAGAAAGTACTACAGTTAAATTTTTTAAATATACTTTATATCAACTCCAAAGGTTTTGCCGTGAATATTAATAGAGTAAAATCTTCTGATCTACCTAAATTACATGTTTTTCTTTAAGTCTCTCGAGTGTGTTATGAATATTTATTTTTTCCAATTTCAATAGTTTTGCCCTATCTATAAACTAAATTGTTTAAGATGCATCTTTTGTAGCCTGGTTTTTGTAGCCTGGTGGTTACATTCTTCTATTAATTTAGCCTATCAGCTGTATTATTCACAATTTGTGTTAATTTTGCAATTTCCTTTTCCTTTCAAGTACCTTTTACCATTTTGCTAAAAAAACAGGTTCGAATTTAAAAGTTCTTATGATGTTTGTGATTCCTCAAATGGTTTTTTAACTTACGATTTATTCTATGAAGAACCGTTTGGCGCAGTATAGCCGCCAAGGGCTCTTGCGCCATTAAAACCAAAAAATAAAAAATAAATAAAAACCAACCAAGCAATATTCTATGTATACAAATAACTTTACTAAGAAAGTATTCCAAATCGTCTTCAACTAGAAATTTTTTTGGTACAGTTATTAAACTCATCTTTTCAATAAATATTTTTAGGCCAGTCTCTTCCTTTCTACCTTGTTTATTCAACCAAATTCATATAAGGCTACTAGTCCACCCCCTAAATCCCGTAAATGTTTTATAAATTTTGCGATGTTTTCAATCCGTTTTTTCGGGTATCATAATTAAAACTTTGTATGTACTATTTATTTGAAACGGAAATTTTAAGCTTTAACTTTTAGTTTGTGTCTTAGGATGTTTTACCGGAGGCAAAGACTCTTTCTATCCGTTCCTCTCAGTACGTGAAGCTGATTACTTTTTATGTAGGTAATAAAATAATGTATTTTGGTGTACATAATCAAGGTAATTTTTTTTCTTTTTTATTTTTGCTATTGTTTCACAAGAATAATTTTAAATGTGAGTGTGACGCAGAAAAATATTCGTGAAACGTTTTTTTTTTTTTTTTTTTTATTCAAAAAGAATTTTTATTTTTAATTTTTTTTTTTTTTACAGAGGTTGTCAAGTTGTCTCACTGTGACAGTTTAACATTTAGTAACCCACGAAGAGCATGTTCAAAAACGGACGTTCAAAATGAACAATTCAAAAAAAGTTAACATCCCCGTGGCCATTGACGCCTACAGGAGATTTGAAAGCAAATCTCAATTCATTTAGTTGGATTTGCTTGACAAACACGTTACTGGTTAAAGGTCTTGGCAAGGAGCATGTTCATTTGAACGAACGTTCAATTTAAGAAACTGAACTTGACACTACACAGTCTATATCACCTTTTTTTTCATATGAGATGCGCATTTTGTTGTTGAAAATCTGTTTTAAAAAATGGAAAGGCTATGTTGGACAGAATATGCGACCTTAACTAATTGAGAAAATATTAGTATTATGCTAAAATTCTAGGTTGGTAGATGGGAAAGTAGGCTTGTTTAGTTCTAGAATGAACTTCTTCTTGAACCTCTACAAGCTGCAGGTTTTGATTATTTCAGAAGGTTATAACATTTGGAAACAACTACTCAGAATATTGTTTTTATATTGCATTTTTTTAGAGACGTTCAACAGGAATAATATTTTGGTATCCGAACATCAGCCGGCTACTAAATTGTTGCTTAAATATAATTGAAAATTCAATTTAAAAAAAAAAAACTTACTAATATCGATGCCCATTTAATCTTGATGTTCTAAAATGTGTTTACTTAGCATTATTCTAAAACATGTTTACTTTATATGCGGCAATGTTGACGGAGGTACAGTAGGGCACTGTCCGACTTGACTCCCATAGCAATGCTGTAGATCGAGATTAAAAAATTACTCAAAATTTATTACTGAAATGAAAAACATTCCACTTATGTAATTTAGAAAGTTTCGGCTTTTAATGAATTTTTTGATGATAATTGAATAATTTTATACCTAACATTCAAGAAGGAAAACTGGATTTTTACAAATGGTCATTCCTACAACACTCATATTGGTAGTGTAGCGCGTTGATGGTTGGTGTGGCATGCTGAGTGGTCAAGCAACTAGTTACGAGAGGTAAACTTAATATGTTTTTTTTATTAACATACAGCTATTTACAAGATCTTGGAATTTAAAATTGAATCCGTTGTTAGACAGATATCTGGAGAGTCAGAAAGCATGTCTGACCTCTCTAAAGTTTTAGATCGTTCTCATCGTTTCAGAGTCAGCCGCGCCCCAACCCCGCAGAATTCATCTCCCTGTTTTCTCGGAAAATAAACGGGGATGATAGCAGACAAGAATATTTCTCTTATTGAAAAATAACTGTAAATGCTGGAAAAAAATTATAAGTATTTAGATACATTCTTTTCAATTTTTGGAAACGGTGACAATAATTATATTCATCGATATGTTTATGTTCAAGTAATGAAAATAGCTGATCATTTATTTATTTCTTAATTTGTCTTTTGAGCAAAAACACGTAAAATGTTTCGTTACAGTTTCATGTCATAGATTTTATTTTCAAAATCCGAAACATCAGTTCACAAATTTAAATGAACGTTTTACATGCGCAGATTGAAACACCTTGTACTCAACGCAGGCGATAGAAAGCAGAGAGATTTACCACAACGCTGACGTCACGAGTCTTCCCCTTCACGTCGCACCGTGACACAGTCCTCCTATTTTCTACGGCCCTTTTACTAAGGCCCCTGTAGTGGAGGAGCCGACGCATCCGCCATTTTGGAGCAAACTTGATCCAGTGCTTCGTAGCGACAGCATTGCTGCTGATGTTTACATTTCATTGGCATGTGTTAAATTGAGTCAAATGTGTGGTTGTTTGGCTGTAAATTGTGCAAACAGCTCCAAAAAAGAATTTCAGCTCTTCAGATTTCCGGCAGATGAAAAAAGAAAAGGATAATTAATAGCCCGCGAAGTGATTAGCAGCCTGGAAACGACGCCAACTGTTTCCAAAATTTCGCCAATGTTCACCTTCGCTGTCCGACTCTCTCGTTCCCTGTTTGGCGAATGAATGCCAATAAAGGTAGCTTTCCCTGTTGTAAGCTTGCTCCAATATGGCGGATGGGTCGGCCTCTCCAGTTATAGGGGCTCTACCTTTTACAAGTCAGCCACAAACGACTCTCGCTGCTGCACCCAAAGCACCGCAGGGGTCTTCCCCTCTCAGAACTGCTGTGTACCCTATCGGAAAGGGATCTGTTTTGGGGTTTATTGCTTTCGTTTTTTAGCTCTATCTTTTCAGGCAAATTATTCCTGTCCTTTTTTCCCGAATTTGGATTTTTAAATTTCCTCACTTCATCGTAGTTGTCAAGCATGTCTGCTAATTTTGTCAAGCATGTCTGCTAATTTTAAGGAGCTTTTAATTGTCGACCAATCATCTAGGAAGTGTTCTTTTGCTTCCGATAGGGCTCTTTTTTTTTCATTTGATCCGTAATCATAAGGTCTTTTAAATTTTCAAAATCATTAGCCTCTAAACTATCAATTCATTCATTTAAATAGTTTCTAAGATCAAAAACAGTCTTTCCAAGTACTATTGTCACGTTTTTGGTGCTTAACGATTTTGTTTTTCGAAAAAAAAGCAAATTTTTACAAACTAATAATTTTCAGCATCCTTATCTGATTCACATGCTATCAGCTGTACTATTTCTAAGGGCAATAATGGAATCAAATGTGATACCCAATCACTTCCTTCGATAATTCGCGCTCATGCGCATAACAAGTTCAAAAGCACGTTGTCTATCCCATTCCTTTCTCTCTTTATTCTTTTCTCTTTCCTCTCTCTCAATTCTATCCCTTTCATCTTTCTCTTTCTTATCCCTAGTTTGAACAATTTCCTCTAAAAGAGTCTGAGCTACATCTTCCTCATAATCATCACATTCGGTAAAATTTGTTTTATTAAGTCTAGCTTCCGTATTTTGAAAGTCAATTGTACCCCGAACTCAGTTGCGAGTTCTTGAAGGTCCACCTTCTTTACTTTTATTAAAAATGCCATGTTAAAAGGAAATGCAGAGTACAATAAACAATACTATTTAAGTAAATTTAAAAGGTAAAACACTAGTGTTTAAGCAGTTTAATATTAAGATTATATTAAAAGCACTAGAACAAACACCAAAAGCACAGAAAAATAAATCAATTTGAACTTGATGTAAACAAGCAATTGCACTTTTTGAATTTTTACCAACTGGTTATTCACAACCAACAGTAAGAAAAATAAAACTTACACTGGCTGCACCCTGGTACTGCTTCAAGTAATCCAATGCACCACTTAAACGTTCTCGTCACATAGCACTCGCTTATGATCGAAAAAAATGAGTCAGTTTGTTCTTAATATCACGCATTTCTTTGGTGAGAACCAAAATGCGCGCGGATAACACACTATTCAGGAAAGGACGCTCGGACGATTGTCAAAATACGAATCAGACCAAGTTGGCCTCACGAATAAATTTGTTCAGAAATTTTTCTCCTGAGAACAGAATGCCTCCTTAACGCACATCACAGCGTCACAAAATTGGCAAGCAGAGTCGCAGGAATACGCAGTCGACAGGAATAGCCGCTGGAACAACACAATAGGCAAGGATAGCCACGGAGCCACGGGAACACTTCGCACTTTAACAGTTGATAAACAGGGTTTTTCAACACATCAGTCAGGATGGCCGGATAAAAATTTCGAATCCTTTGAAAAATGAATCCACGAGATCTGGATGACCGCAAGACGACGACGAAGTTTCTTGTTTCCCAACAGATCAGCAGGGCGGTCTTTTCACACAGTCTAATGACTTTTCATCAAGATCGGAGGATCGATCTTGTCCATTAAACAGAAGAAACTGCAGAAGGTCATTTACGCCAGAGCAAAGCAGCGAAGTCACAAAACCGAACCATAAAATAAGATCGGGGGTCGATCTTCCTTTTCCGCAACCAACTTTTTTGCTTATGAATAGATTTTCATGAAAATTTTGTCACGTGTTTATAGTAATAAATAAATAACATGGAATGCAAAGAAAAAATAATTGAATTTTTTCGATTTTTACGATTTTTGGGATAAAATCTCTCATTACACTCTCAGAAATGGACTTTCAAATTTGACGAAATTTTCTTCGTTTTTGACGAAACCACTTTCAGGGATATGCTCCGAGCGAACATTTCGTCAAATTGAAGAAACTGCTTTTGTTAGTGGTTTGAGGATGCGAATTTCGTCAAATGTAACGAAATATTTCTTCATTCTAGTTTCGTCAAATTAACAATCATTTTCGTAGTTTTGAGAGCATTAGTTTCGTCAAATTAATTTCGTCATATATGAGGACGTTAATTTCGTAAATTTTTAAGAAAATTTATTTCCTTTTTTTTTTGAGCACATTAGTTTTTTTTTTTTTTGAGAATACAGTCGAACCTCGTTAATTCGAACACGCTTAAAACAAATAACTGCTGAAATGAACTTTTTTGCAATCCTTGTCTTATTGTTTATTGTTTTTTAAATAAAGCGAACCACGTTTTATATTAATCGATTTTAATGGTCCCTTTAAGTTCGTTATAACGAGGTTCGATTGTATTTTATAAGATTTGTGTGCGTGTGATCAAATCCAAACTTCAGAATCTTACCACCGTAGTTTCCCACTTTATTGTGTATAGTCACTTTCACAGGCCCGTCATTTACGGGGTCAGGGGGTCAATTGCCCCCCCCCCCTCCTGTCTTGATTTTTGAACATTCATGTTTTTACACATGACTGGCCATTGTTTTAGTTCGTTTTCTGTAAAATTTTTATTGAGTACAGACTCTTTGTCATATTTGGGAAAAAATTGAAACAACGGGCCTGCAGCCCCCCCCCCCATCAAAAAAAGACAAGTAATTGTTAAAAAAAGAGGCACATAAAATATGTCAAGCAAATTTTTATTTATGTAAAAATGCAAACAAACAACTTCTTAAAAAAGGTAAAACAAATCATTGCAGATTAAACTCCCCATGGTATCTAATTAAACCCCCCATAATGGGGGTTTTCCTTCAAACAATCTAATTTTTGTCGGATATTTTCCAAATTTGGCACAGAGGTTCGTTATTGGAGTCCCGGGAATTCACACAAGGTCGTTTATGTCCCTCTATGTGGGGGGCGGGGGGGGGGACAGACAACCCCGCATTGGGGTTTCTCCGTATTAAAAAAAAGTTTTTGTTCTATCTTTTTTAAATTTGCCACAGAGGTTCTTAGATGCTCAAGAATCACGCAGGGTAGTTTTCCTCACTTTATAAGGGGCGGGAGGGGGGGGGGGGTTCCTTGAAAAAAAAACAATTTTTGTCCGATCTTTCCAAAATTAGAAACATAGGCTCTTTGATGCACGGGGATTCACGCAGGGTAGTTTTCGGCCTTCTATAGGGGGGGGGGGCAACCCCTATGGTAGTTTTCCTACAAAAAATCCAGTTTTTTTGGATCTTTCCGAATTTGGCAGAGTATTGTTATTTGATGCTCAGGAATTCTCATAGGGTGGTTTTCTTTCCGCTATGGGGGGGGGGCAACCCCCATACGGGAGGGGTTCTTATAAAAAAAACAGTTTTATCATATCTTTTCCAAATTTGGAACAGAGGTCCTCTGATACTCGGGAATTCACACATGGTAGTTTTCAACCCTCCATGATGGGGGGGGGGGGGAGCAACCCCGCATTGGGGGTTCTCCTTATATAAAAAAAGTTTTTGTCCGATCTTTTCTTAATTTGCCATAGAGGTTTGATGCTCAGGAATTCACGGAGGTTATCTTTCGTCAATGTATGGGTGGGGGGGAAACAACCCCGATGGGGGTTTTCCTTGAAAAGAATTCATTTTTTGTCGGATCTTTCCAAAATTTGGCATAGAGGGTCGTTCATTGATGCTCAGGAATTCTCATAGGGTAGTTTACGCCCCGCTATGGGGGACAACCACCAAATGAGGGGTTTTCTTACAAAAAACCAGTTTTATCATGTCTTTTCCAAAATTGTCACAGATGTCCTTTGACACTCGGGAATTCCCATTTTCATCCCGCTATGGAGTAGGAAACCACGTGTGTGTGTATGTGGGGGAGGGGGGTCTTATAAGAACCCAGTTTTTGTCTGATATGTTCCAAATCTGGTACATTTGTCTTTTGATGTTTTGGAATTCTCATAGTGTAGTTTTCGTCCCGCTATGTGTGGCAATTCCTATAGGAGTTTTCCTCATAAAAATCCAGTTTTCGTCGGACCTTTTCCAGATTCGGCCCAGATGTCCTTTGATGCTGGAAATCCACATAGGATAGTTTCCCATGGGGTAGTATTCATATGGGGTACTACCCCATGTGATTAAAGAACCTATGTGCCAAATTAGAAAAAGATCTGACAAAAGCCTGGATTTTTGTAAGGAAAACTCCCCTAACTGGGGAGGGGAGTGCCCCTAAAGCGGAAAGAATATTTCAAACTGTTTGAACTACTTCGCTACATTCGCTTGTGACTTTGAAAAGCATCTGATTTAATTTTCATATTTTTCAAAATATATGATTATTTGGATGCTGACAGCTTTTTTTCAAGCAGATTGCAAGAATGAGTTATTTACAGAGGATGAACAAAATTTTTATTTAGGCAGCTAGACTCTCAGTTAGTTTCTGAAATTAATTTCTGAATAATATTCTAGAATTAGAGTTTCTTCAATTTATCGAGAATCAGCATTATTTAGATATTAAACGAGTTAATTCTTTTGCACATCAAGTCGTGAATTTTCATTTTTTTTTTTTTGAGCTATAAAAAAATCAAAAGTGCGAAAATTGTTGATCTGTGATTTTTTTTTAAATTTATTTTTTATTTTAACCGATAGCCAAAATACACCGTTTTTTTTCTGATTTTCGTGTTCCGTTTTCTTCACGAATGTTTTCTGAAGTACTCCCCCCCCCCCTACCCAAATTAGTTCCGATAAAGTACTTATGAACTAAGTAGTACTGAAACTGGTGATTATGATTTTATTTGCACTTTTTTCAGAGATTTTATTGTGCTATGTTATCAATAAACAACATTTACTTACCGAGCTTTACCTCCTTAAACTACTATCAAATTAGAGTCAAAAACCTAGGGCTCCAACACTCGAAGCCACGCTCCATTTCATAAGTTAACTAGTAATTACATATAGCTACCTTCTAGCTGATGGATAGGGATTTAGTAGAAAAAAAACTGATTTTTCTGCTATACTGGGGGTAGAGTACTTACAAAATGGGCCGTAGCTTAAGGGCGTGTGTACTTCGGATTTTTTTAACACAGCTGGTAATAATTTTAAGAGGGAATGCTTGCCAAGTAAAGTTGTTAATTGATAGTATAGTATCTTGAAATCTTTAAAAAATATTCGAACAAAATCATAAAATCATCAGAATTAATCACTAGTACAAAAATATTCTAACGTAGCTCTACTTACTAGTTTGGGACGGAGACGAAGGGAGTATCACCTTTTAACTAAGCATGTTTGATTTTCAAATATGCAATTTTCACGCAGTAAATAAAAAAAAAAAAAAAAACCGCCAAGGGAGAAGAGCTGCCAAAGATAGGGGAAACCCAATAACAAAGTGCATTTTCTTGTTTGTTTGTGTCTTGAGAACTAATTGACTGATATCAATGGATTTTTTTCAAAGGTATATAATGAAAATAGGGACTAGTGTGGTGAGCAAAGCTTGTGACATATATAAAGCTTATCATATATTTTCATTATCCTTTTAATTTTTCATATACTATTTTCATTATACTTTCAATGTTTCAATTGAAGTTCGATTAAATTTTCAGACATTTTACTTTGTGTCCAGCAAAATCACAACTCCAACTAAAAAATTTGGATTTATTAGAAGTTCATCTATAAAATGCTTCTTAGTCTGATTTAATGTAGACCGGGATTTCTCTTTTTTTGTTGACGATATCTTGAGGCGGCAAATATGGCAATAAAATCAATGCTGCATTTATTTATCTGTAGAAACTATGTGTAATGGAAAAATTCATAATTATGACAAATCATGTAACACAAATTGACATAGAAAAACTTATAAATTTAGTGCAAGAAGTGGGAAAATAAACAACAAAAAATGCTTATTATTGTTATTACAATTTTCAAACATGCTATACTATCTTTTCTTTTTTTCTTTTTAAAACGAGGTTAAACATTAAAACTTCACTTCAGAAATTTATTTTAATTTGCGGAAAAATTGAAAAAATATTGAAAATATTCTGCTGAAATATAAAGTGCAAAGATAGAGTTCTTTATGGAAATTAATATTTTCTCTATCTTAAAATGATTTTATCAAATTGATATTTACTTTACTTCATGTTTTATGCAAGTAAAAAAAAAAGGCTGCACAAATAATGAACAAAAGCACTTATTGCTAGAAACATCTGCCGCAGGGAAAGAGATTATGTAAACAACGTGGGGTAAACTGGTAAGCACATTGGGGGATTGGTATATAGTATTTAAGAAAATAAAAATGCAGAATGAAAAAAATTTGAATTATTAAACTAAAAAATACACTTCGTTTAACAGAATTATTTTTGTAAAATTCATGGAGAAGAATGAAAACACATAACCATGTAATATATTCCATGTTGAAATTAAAAGCTTCAAAGTTCTATGCCTTTTATAAAAGCGCTGTATTTATCATCTGTGTTAGTTAAGGTACGGTGGAGGGTTTTTTTTTTGTAAGTTTAAATTCGTACAAACTCTTTAGTCATGTTTGAAAATTTTTTTAACGAAATAAAGGAAGTACGCTTTTGAAAACAAATGTCAACGAACCAACATTTTCTTTTAAATAAAAAAAACAACGCTAGCTAAGCCTAACGTGGAGGTGACTCAAAGTTAACACATAGAATTCTAAACCTAATCGAACCGTTCGTTTTCAATTTTAATGTGTTTTAAATACAACTATAAACACAACACTATACAAAAATGTAACAATACATAAAAGAAGGCACATTGCACATAGAAATTTCAATAAATACTAAACTTTTTTTATGAATCCTTTAGAATAATTGAGATAAGATAATTTAACGAGCAAGTACAAGATTGAAACGAAAACTCCCAGAATGCACTGCAATGTGACGAAATCGGGACGAAATAATTTCGTGAAAAATTTGAGATTTCTGGTTTCGTCAAATATCACGTGATTCGGTGACGAAAGGATCGTCGAAAATAACGAAATAGTGCTCGAGGATTGCCGAATCGTCAAAATTGAGCGTTTCATTTTTGACAGTGTATATTATTTGTTTCTAACTTTAGGAAGGATAAAATATAATTTTTTCTTGTAACATATGCCTATATACACTACTCGAGTATTTATGAGAAGTTTTAGCAAAATATTTTGAAAAATGTTGCGCAGGTTGCATTTTGAATCTTAACAAATTACGATCTGAGAAAAACGTATATTTATGTTTGAAGCAATTTAACGGTTTTAAAACTTCAGTTTAAAAACATAGTACATTACTACAATGAATTTCCAGTTGTGT
>NW_026558960.1:0-98419 GCF_026930045.1 Uloborus diversus
GCTTTCTATCTTTTAGACATAGATTTCGCCAGCTCTTCAGCTGTTAACGTTCAAGGCTACTGATACTGTCTCCATACCCCCTTCAATAAGGCAACGAGTTCAATTTTGTTAGGGGACACGAGAACTTGAACTGCTTTCTTTAGATTTAACGGTACCACAAATTCTCGGATCGTATTGAGTTGCTTGACCAGTTTAATACCGAAATTCCTTTTTCTGTTTAAAATCTACGAGCCGATTTAGAGATGTGACACAGAGTAGAATCTTACTGAAAGATAAAATGTCTCGCTGAATGTGTCGCTGCTATGCTGCAGAGTAAAGTATCTCCCAGTATTATTGATAAACAGTGGAATTCACACATTGTTTTATTTTAAGATACATACCATTGCCGAATTCCAGCAGCCCTCATGCACCCACAAACCATAAAGGGTGTCTAAAATTTGAGAGAACGTCTTACACAAGATTTCTCATACGCTTTACATTTTAAACGAAAAAAACGAACATCTTTTTTGTTCGTAGATATTTCAAAAAAAGAATCATCACTGAATACAATACTTTTCCAACCGTGTTGCACCTGAATGAGTTCTCTTTGCTCCAGTAGAGTCGTCAGGTCCGGATCTGCGTAGCCGCAGACTCCGCAGTGCAGGAGGGCCCACGATCCTACGATCTTAAGGGGCTCACGGTTCAAGAAATTGGGGAAAAAATGAAAAAAAAAAAAAAAAAACAAGCACTAAGACACATTAACGTTGCAAATATGCACTGTCGGCCTCTGGGGAGAGGCCCTACAGATTTTGTTGCAGGGAGGCCCAAAATTTATAGATCCGGTACTGAGAGTAGTGCACGTTTCTACTTCATGTTTATATTTGTTCTTACTTCGTAGAGCCGCAATTGCAACTACAGCTTATGCAACCGTCCAAGTCTAGTTGGCGTGGACACGAAAACTATAGATTCTTCCCAACACTTATGGACGTAAGAAGCATTTTTCAACGATTATTTTGGACGATTCTCTTAAATTTGGGTTCATCTATACTAGTTGTTACAATTTTTCTACCTCATTTATTTCGGTTATTTTTCAGTTGGTCAAGCTTTCTGAATTCCTTTAAAATCTTTACATAATGAAGATTGTAAAACATTCATTTGAATTGAGTTGGATCTTTTTTCTAACTTAATGGTACAATACGTAACTTCGTTTTTTTCCTATTTATCACCTGGACGACCCATTTTGAGCAATACAAGGCTTTTAAAAGTGGGTAAAATTATGCGGGCGCATACTTGTGACAAATTATCGGTTAACAGGTATGCAAATCTTTTCGCTACTTTTTTAAATTCACATTGAATGAATAGAGTATTCTATTTTTTACCCATATAAAGAATCGATACAGTTTTACAATGAGTTAATGATTCAAAAGTTGTTAAAATAATGTCTGCGAAGTTAATGAAATTAATTTACCCATTCATGAACAACGTATTTTACTCTTTTTAGTTGGAATGCGTTCATTTTCCCCGACTCAGGGACAAGTTGTTCAAACAGTTCTAACAATCTATTATTTTGAATTTGGGTTGTATTATATAGCGTTAAATTTAAAGTTGAATACAATGCACTCTCACGTTCACTTACCTGTGATCAATCATCAGCCAATAGCAATGACATGCAATTTTTCTTGC
Organism: Uloborus diversus; assembly: GCF_026930045.1. Classification (NCBI taxonomy): domain Eukaryota; kingdom Metazoa; phylum Arthropoda; class Arachnida; order Araneae; family Uloboridae; genus Uloborus; species Uloborus diversus. Next base: position 1,663 of record NW_026558960.1, read on the forward strand.
ATTCGTGATGAATCGTTTTATTAGTGTGCTCGTCCCTCTAGTTTGACATTTCACTAATTTTTCAGGTATCTTGAAACACTTCTCTTAAATGGCAAGTGCTCGTTTCTTTTACGTCCTATTGTAATTTGTTTATGGTTTCAATATTAAAGAAGTGCATCTTCTGATGCTTCAATGAAAAAATAAACATATCCTAAGACCAAGTTGTGTTTAAAAGGGTAGACTGAAAAATTGAATTATTTATTTATTTATTTATTTATTTTTGAATTTTTATTAGTCGGTCATGGTAGTTTGAGTACTGATGCTGTTCTGTTTGGGGTGTCGATTGAACAGCGACGTGCGGTCCGCCCAAGCAAACCAAGTAATGATTGAGCACTCCAAAAATGAAATAATTTTCATTTCGCATTTTTATGCTCATAAAAGACAGGAAATATGAATCATACGATATTTTTTGTCTTTTCTTCACTGGAATTAAAAAAAAAAAAAACATTTATGAGTCTCTCTAACAGCGATATCCCTGGAACACGTATTCTCAGGCAAAGAGAAAATAACACTACGACAAGTCAAACCCAAGCAAAAGGGGGAATTAAGGGGTGTTGCCATGACAACACAGTGTCGCCGTGGCTCCTATCCAGGTATAGGGGGTCGCTGTAGGCGCTTCATTAGATTCGAAACCAAGCAAGGAGTTCCAAGCTCGGAAGTAAACATTTCGTAGGAACGAAGAATCGAGGCTTGTATATATATATTTTTTTTTCTCTCATTTTTCGAAACGCCATGTGTTTGCTTATGTCTTTTCTATTTTCTGAAGAAGAAAATAGTTTCTGGCATTAATGCTAGTCATTTCAGTTGACTATTGCATGAATAATTAAAGCGTCATGAAAGATAATGCCAAGTAAGCAAAAGATATAATCCAACTCCAAAAAGTATTTTATGAGTAAAGTATGGGAAAAGAATACTTATGCAGAAACTTTTGTATTACACTGCAAAATCACATTAATCATTCGAGTAACAAATGTAAAGAATTCACAGAATTAAAATGTTTTAGTTAGTGCTTCGTTTTTTGAAAATAATTTAGAATATTTGGTGACACTTTAGAGTTTTAAATCTAATTTCGTTACTTTTTGGTCTTTATTCTCTCTTTAAACCTAAAGAAAATGTTTCTTTATAACGACAGCAACAGAAGCACAGCGTTGTTATGGCAAAGATTCTGGCTGCATTAGTTAGACTACAATCAACAACACAGAACAACAGCGGCCAACTTATACAGATGAGCCAAATTAACAAGATTTATTCATTGTTATTATATTTAATTAGCATAACAATTTTCTACAACATATAATTAAAATGATCCTGAGTCCTTTGTTTATTGATTATTTTCTTTGACGAATCAGCTGTCAACAACACTCACTTTTTATTCATAAGTATATTTCCTTCGCAGAATTTGATTATTGGTACCCATTGCCAATTGAAAGCGTAATAGCTGGGGCTCCAACTGCTAAGTTTTCTTTAGCAAAAGCTCAGATTTCGAACAGTAATTGTACAATGAGGTTCCTATGTACAAGACCAGCATTCTTGAAGGATTCCAAGTGTGCTTTCATTGTCTATAAATTAACTTTTTGGTTGAAAACAAAAAAGAACTCGCAATGTCAGCAAGTGGTTTCTTTCACTATGACGCATGGGTCCTGTAAGAACCGACTGACTCTTCGATGCCGCATGGGAGAGGTAGGCACGCTCATGAGAGCTTCTTCGGCCACTGGAGTCACCAGGAATCGAACCTTGTTGGCCGATTCTTGTTTTGCGGAAGGCCACAGTGTGTACGGGTTGTCGGATGTCATCAGGGATTGTCTGAGGACTGCCACGCTGCCTCGAATGCCGGATGTAGCCCTCTGCAGACTAGGGGACAGACTGTGCGTATATGGACGACGCAATTCTACGTCTTTAAAGGATGGATCTGGATGAACGTTTTGAGCACCATTCTGATACACGGGAAAAAAGAAAGAAATTGAATCATTATCAAATAACCTGTTTTTAAGAATTTCATTTAAAAAATAAATATTCTAAAATAAAAAAGGCATTGGACCATCGTTCAAAATAAAATACAAATCAATATTAATGTCAATAACGCATAAACGAAAAACTTTTGCATAAATGCAAAGACCTTCAAGGATTTGTATCTCTTTTCAGGGAAAAACTGAGATAACTAGAAAGTGAAGTATAGTTGGGACAAAGCTAACTTGGTAGCTTTATGTAAGCTACGCTGATCCTTATTACAGCATTGCGTTACTGCCAGGTTAGATTTTCCCTAAGTATATAGGAAAACCGTTGTTTTACCTTCTTAACTATTTTTTGCTTAAGCGCTGAAGAAGAAAAAAGACTTCTGGAGTCTTGAATCAGTATAAACGACTCTTATAAAAATCTTTTGTTTGGGAATCACTGAAACTTCTTTTGATTCATATTTCAGTCATAACACATTTAATTCAGCAAAAAATAGTGGATTTTCATTACTCTTATTTGATAAGGGCTTGTTTGGAGGGTTTATTGAATAATTTAAAAATCTGATTTAAAAAAATTTTGAAACATGTTCAAGAATTATACAACTTTTGAAGCATTTTTGGTCTTAAGTATCGGTTGGTCTAAATTTTGGTCTAAAACTACCGGAAAGTCTCATAAGCATTGCATAGTCGAGAACGAGAAAGTTGCAAAAAATTAGACCCTCGTCATTATTCAGCGCCCTCGATATAAACCGTGTTTAATTTTTGTTTCGAGAAAAACCAAGTTCATATCGTCCTTTCGTTACTAAAGATAAATCACAAGAGTTTTGAGCATTCACGAAGATCTTGAAGGATACGAAAGGACTATTAAAACCTTCAAACAAAGCAACTGCTGCAAATATTTTTGTGATTATTATTTTTACTACTAACGAGTCACTTAGGGATTTATACCTCGTGAGGGCTCAAAGAAGACCTCAACCAACTTCGGATTTCACTCTTCCGACGCACTGCAGGAGATGAGGTGGCTAAACTGGAAGGTGTTAGTGTCATGACGCTCAGTCGTTGACTCAAGGGCTGAAAAGGAAGGAAAAGCGATTACTTTCTGCAAACTTATTAGTAGTCAGTGTTAGTGATGATCAAATTCTTACTGTCCAGAAGTACCTTACAAAAATTTTAATTGATATTTACTTCCGTATAAGCTTTATTCGTCTATTAATTTCATTTTCCTTACTTTTTTTTAAAGTACTCAAAGAAATAGATGACATTCTCACATTGGTATTTTTTATTCTACTTGAAAGATAAAGTGAAACTCACATTATTTGGATGTGGTAAAAAGAACCTTGACCATAAAAGAATTCACTTCTTCCGAAATCTGTCAGTGAGAACTCAACTCCACACAACACTTCGCTTGTTCCCTCACTGCCTCTTCAAGAGGGAAGGAATCCTCACAAGCTTAAAGCACTCCTTTCCGGAACTTGGGTTTCCAATACCGAATTCCTGATCCCAAATGCCGCGGTTTCCCGCACTATATTTAGCGGGATTAATCCCGCAGGATTGAGAGCAAAATACCGCAAGATTTCCAATCCCGCAAATATTTTTCATAGAGACTTTGCCTATCTTTTCCAATCCTTTAACAGTATTTTCACAAACTTAATCTGAAGTTGGAATCACCTTCCTCAGGTCAAATTGGATACAGCAATACACAAATCAAATGGACATCGTTTCTGTCCGAAATTTGCAGTTCTTGAGCAAAATCCAAACATGACCCCCGGAATAAAAGAAAACTCTATTTTAGAAGGTGATGAAGTTTGTGGAGATCTTTTACTATTACTCACCATTATTTAATCTCATTAAAACAAACTGCATGGAGCCTCAGCACGCGTTTCATCAAGTGCATTATTTTTTGCGCAAAAATTCTTTCCCATCCCATACGAGCGATGCTTTGGTACGACGCATTGAATTTTTTTTTTTGGGCGCACTTTTGAGGACCAAACGACGATTGCTAATTGGGATGTGATTTTGCAGTACTCTATAATTTGCATACGGAGTTCGACAAAACTACCATTTCAAGTAACAAAGGTCGGCCTTTCTAAAAAGCACAATTTTTGCTATTTCACATTAAAATTTAATTCTTCGAAAAAATAGGTCAATCCCGCGGGATTGGTTTTGGCGCAGGGTTGGAAACGCTATCCCGAACCGAACACTACAAATAAGTGAATGGTACAAAATGATTTTTCTCTTCAAGAAAAGAAAAAAGAATTATCAAAATTTCAAAATTCCCATTGTTTGACAAAATATTCACGAAGATACAATGTAAGATAAATAACAAAGTCATGCAAAAAATCAATACAGGGATAAAATCTAGTAGTTAAGTGGAACAACATTCAGCAAAATTGAGTGCCATACTGAGAAACTAAACGATATTTTGCTTGAAATACATTTTTTTCAAACAATGGGGTCTTGCCAGTCGATAGCAAGCGAAGCGAAATCTTGAACTATTACTTGTTGAGTATTCCAAAACTTCAATTCATTCATGGATACTTGTAAAAATGTTGATGTGGAAATAATCAAATACATTGCTGTTGTATAGAACATGTAACATAAAAAACTGTAAATTACTAAGACGCTTAACAAGTGTCATCGATGCGTGGAAAGCATTCTTACAAATTTTCCGGAAGTTTTACGGTAAAAGTTACTGGCATCCATGTTGCCAGTAAATTTTACTGTAAAATCCTACTATACTGCAAAATTTTACTGTAGAAAAAACGAAAACGCTGTGGCTAGTTGTACTAAGTAAAAAGCACAAATTGCTCGCAGTGGGGTCTGTACCTCTGCCGTCGAGATTCGAGACCGCTTCGTTATCCACCATACCATGTGGGCACGGAAAGTGAACGAGAATGGAGAAATATATGACTCGCACCATAACTCACGTGGTGCACAAATTGGTGCTGCAATCACTTACTTTTTAGCGTAATTTACGGTAAAAATTTTCTGCACTGCAAACACTCCGTTTTACCGTTATAGTTAACTGAAAATCTTCCTGAATTTTTAACAGTGTACCAAAAGTGTCATCAGTCAATATGGTGTGATAGTTTGGAATTTCGCTGAATTTAAAAATAACGTAAAAACAACACATCTTATCGTATGTAAAAGATTTTTGAAAAAAACGTTCACTCTTTTAAGAATTCAAAGCAGATGACGAGAATGATAGCCTTTTTGATAGGCTGTTTGGTTTACTTTTGGTTTATGAGTCAACGAGTGCCAAAAATGGTTCTTGATTCTCACCTTAAGTATGTTATTTGCAAATGCATTACTCGTTTGTATAAAACTTTTAAATTCTATACGTAAATTGAGCCTTAGTATTAAAGAAAGTTATTTAGCAATTGGCACTTACGTATTAAGAGTTTTAAGGCTTTTTGTAAAACAGCTATTCATTATTAAGAGCGTACAGTAATTGGAAAAGCGAAACTATCTGACTGTTCTGCGCATGTTGTTTCAATTAATATCCACTCCTGTTTGTGAAAATTGCAATACCACGAAATACTTATGCGAGTGAGCTGAAAGTTGCAGGAAATGTAAAGTAGGGCATGATTTGCAAATGATTAGAATTGCAGACCGGTAGCGCAAGCGTATGCTGAGCAGCGCCTCTGAACGGCGCGGCGGATCGAATCGAATATAAATAGACGGCTGTAGCGAGGCGTGTATGATTATCGGTGGTTATATGCTAGAGTAAACGTTAACTGAGTCTTTACTATGCCTCTTCGACGAAAGAAAGCGAAATTTGAGCAAATTTCGGAGTTTGAACGGGGCAGAATCGTTGACCTTCGTGAAACTGGATTGTCTTATCGTGCAATAACCGCTCCTGTGCAGCGTAACAGCAGCACAATCATGCGTGTTTGGAAGCAGTGGACGGACTACGGTAGGACAGCTCGGAAATCCGGGAGTGGACCCCGAAATGTGACGTCAGCTCTCGATGACAGACACCTGGTGCGTATGGCGCTGAGGGACCGCACAGCTTCTTCTAGACAATTGGCAGCACAGTGGTCAACAGCTACAGGTGTTTCATTGTGTGCTTCATCAATTCGGAGACGTCTGCTGCAGCGTGGGCTGCGCGCAAGGATTCCTTTATACAGGATTCATCTCACTCAAAACCATCGCCGCCTGCGGCTACAATGGGCCAATGTGCATAGGAGCTGGCGTGCTGATTGGCAGCAGGTCGTCCTTTCTGACGAATCCCGCTTCAATTTGTGGCACCATGATGGCCAAATTCGTGTCAGGCGCTATGCCGGTGAACGGCACGTTTCGGAGTGCATTATCGAACGCCACACTGGACGAACACCCGGAGTTATGGTCTGGGGTACCATAGCATATCATGGACGATCACAATTGCGACGAATTGTGGACAATTTATACAGTACCAGATACATAGACGTAGTTTTACAGCCTCAAGCTATTCCTTTCCAGCAAGGAACGCCAGGGGCTGTATTTCAGCAGGATAATGCCCACCCACATGTCCCCAGGACTGTCAAATCCTACCTTGATTCGCAGCAGGTACAGCTTCTTCCTTGGCCTGCATATTCCCCGGATATGTCACCGATTGAACATGTGTGGGATTTCGTTGGGCGGCGTCTCGCTCGTGATCCTTGTCCTGTTGCTTCGACAGACGAACTTTGGTTGCGCATACGAACAATATGGAATAATCTTCCGCAGGCAGATATTCGAACTTTGTTTCACTCCATGCCGAGTCGTTACGGCGGCGAATTCATATGCGACGCGTGGTGGCCACACAAAATACTAATTTCTATCTCTCTTTATTGTTTGTTTGGTTTGAATATGTAATCATTTATTTCTACCATTGCCACTCAACTGTGTATTAAATTTCATTCAACTATGATGCTTCCTTCAAGGTGTTGCAATTTTCACAAACAGGAGTGTAGTTTATGATCAATTAGCTCGTTATTTCATACAGGAATGGAATTTTAAATAAATACATGTTTGCACGAATATGAAATAGATAACTCACTCTTGGATCAGCAACGCAGCTTACAGACCTAGCAACAGTTTGAAAGACTGGATCATTTTCTACATCCTAAAAGAGAGATTACATAATGTATTAAAGCATTAGATGCAGCATAAACTGGAAAGAGTTGTTATTACAAAGATGATATATTCAAGTGCCCATACTTGGAACCAGGGGCGGACTGGCCAGGCCGGCTAGTCGGGGATCCCCGACTGGGCCAACCGCCGGGTGGGCCACTTCAAGCATTTTTTTTTATTGAACTTAATACATTTAAATTCACACCTACCTTTTTTTAAAGTGTCATAATGAAAAAAATAAGAATTAAAAAAAATACATGTAATTCGTTTCTTTTATATGGAAAAAGTGTTTGGAAACAGTTTTATTTTCTTTTCCATCCTGAGCATGGACCAAAGTAAATAGCCGAAGTTCACACGTGGAATCTTTCCTCTCTTATCAACTTTCTCTCTAGTGTTTAGAGCTCTGGGGGCCATGGCTTCCACATTGAGGAAACGGTAGGGGACCAGAGAAATTGCGGTCATAGTGGCCTGAAAAAGGGCCCGGGACGAAAAAAGAGTGTTTAAAATTGTATATTTGTACGTCTATTAACAAAAATTGAAGGGGTCTGCACCATTAGACAAAGCGGCCCCGGCTCTACTATAAATGCGTAGGCCATGCTTTGGGGTACTGATACATGAGCAGGGGCATGTACGGGGGGGGGGGGGAGAAAGGACACCTGTTGGCCTGGTTTCGAGTCTGAAGGAGGTCCGAGATTTTTTAAATGGGGAATGAAATACATGTAGGGGCGTAGGGGTAAACAAGATAGAGGGGCGCCCGTAAACATCATTTGGGGCAGGCCCCAAAATTTCTGTGCACTCCCCTGGTATTCACTAGTTGTGGCAGATTTAACTAAATGATGTCAGTTGGCAAGATATTTCACTGATCTGTTGCAAGTTATCACTATACAAATATTTTCATCTCAGAATCGCATAAGCAAGCCTGAACTGCGATTAACTTAGAGGCGAAGCATGACCAAACATTTTGGGGGGCACCAGGGCTATCGTCAAGATAGGTGTTGCCCCCCCCCCCGTTTTTCAGAAATCGGATCACCAATTTCGTGATTATAAAATTAAAAAAAAAAAAAAAAAAACAGAAAGGAAACTTTCGCGATCTTAAGAAAATGGAGTAAAAATAATAAGTGAACAATTTGAATTTAGGTTTCAAAGAGCGTTTCGTTTTCGGCGAAATTTTGAAAACAAATGCAATCCTTGAATATTATTTAGGAACATACTAGGTTCTGCATTATGATTTACCTAACTGAGGGTCACTAAAACGAATGTTTCGAACATTTTTTTTAACCAAGCTTCAGTCAAATAAAAAGTGAATTGGTGAGTAAACATAACATCATAGGGGGCACTGACATAATTACATTTCTATCTTTTTTTTTTCTTTTGGGTTTTTTTCTTTTTAAATAAAAATATTGTGGAAATCGCAGTTAAATGGAGAAAAACATATTTGCTGCCAAATTACGTTTTAAACAGAGAAAAAGTTCTAACAGAGTAAGCGAGATTTAGAAAATGTCACGACTAGTCACACCAGTAGTTCTAAGTATTTCAATATAAAAACATAAAGAAAAAAAAACAAGAATTTTACATCAATATTCAAAAGCATGACATTTAAAACAAAAGAAAGTGAAAAGGTATCTTTGAAAAGAACCATATCAGTTCTAAATCTTGAAAGTTTTTTTGACGCGAGCCGCAAACGCTTGTATTTCAAACAAATAAAAACATATAAAGCTGGAAATTGAAACCTTCATTATGGAAAAATTACAGCAGTCAAATAATTTTGAAAAAGAAAAACTGATGGAGAGTAATCAAATAAAAAAGAGACATTGCCAAAAAAAAAAAAAAAAAGGAGGGAGAAAGTTCCCGAACGCTTCCCCTTCAACTGACGCTATCAAACCTAGCCTAAAAGAGTATTTTTGAAAATTTGGCTTTAAAAAAAGTCTTCGAACCCCACTTCTCTTCTCCTATCGCCATCAAAAATGGTCTAGAATTGCATAACGACTTCGATTTCAAGAAGCATCTAGGGGTGTCGCTATTCAAACTCTCGAAAAACAGCCCTGCCCCATCCCCTAAACATCGTCTAAAATTCCATTTTTAGGACTTTGAGTAAATTTCAAAGGTCCCCGAACCTTTCCTACTTCTATTATCACCAAGGACTGTCTAAAATTTCGCATTTATGGCTTAGATTCTGATAATATTTCTGGGAAGAGTCTCCGAATATAACCTGGTAATATCATTGAACTTCTTATACATGAGTCCTCTAGCCTGTTTTTCTGTCGCTATACGTGATTCTAATTATTCCTTTATCGAATTCCATGATTTACTCCTCATTTTAAAGCTTATTGGGTGTGCTAATGACGAAAAATGAATCAACGGTCTAAATATTGCCTTCTTTTTTTTTCTTTTGTCAAAAAAAAAAAGAAAAAAAATCTTTTTCTTATTTTTATTACACGTTACTGCACAGCTGAGAGCAAAGACACGTTGGCTCGGTCCGATAAAGCAGCGTACTAATAAGGGGAAGAAGGATTTGGGTTCAAATCTGGGTCAAACGATATCGTTTTGATGGGGTTTTTTTTCTTCAGCAGAATCCTTACCCAAGTTTCCATTGATATGCAAAATTGTACTCATAGCAGAATTCTAATGTTTCTTGTTGTTAAAATCAGGAAACAAAACATTCATTTTAACAGTCAATCGCAGTTTAACTTTTAAGACATTAGTAGTTAAAACAAAGTAGAATCGTGAATTTCAATTTATTTTGCTGCTTTACTACGCATTGGTTTAGTCTATAGCCTATCGTGGCTGCAATGAAATCAGAAAATTCTTCCTTTGAGTGCAAATGCTTCACGTGGATCAGTCAGTCATCTAAAATTGCGTTTCTGGAATTTCAATATCAGAAAATCATCGAAGACAGGCCTCGAACTTCTCCTCACAATAACATCAGCAAAGATGGTCTAAAACTGCGTTTTAACAACCAACTTCGAAAATGTTATGGGGGAACGTCCACTCCTTCCTCCCTAACGCCAACATAATTTAAAATAGCCTTAAATTTCGTTTAAGGGCTTGAATTTCGATTAATTACGAGGGTAAAGTTTCCGAAAACTACCTCTAGCATTAATGGAAGACGAATAAAATTGTTTCTGGATTTCCAATTTCATAAAATCGTCGATCCTCATGACGATATCAACCATGGCCCACAATTGCATATTTTAAATTGTTTATTTTTGAAAAATTTCTGGGAGTGCCCCCCCACCCCCCGATCTTCTCTCCCCAAAACATCTTTTAAGATCGTCTAAAGCTGTTTTTAAACTACAATTTTGAAAAATGTTCATGAGAGAACCTCCAAAACCCATACTCCTTTATGTAATTAGAGGGAAAATATAACAATTGTGTTTTTCAAGTTTCAATCTAGAAAAATTGCCGGGGAAATAACTCCCAGACCGCTTTTTATCCTAACATTAGCATAGATCAGATAAATAAACACCTTTGTGCTGAACAATAAAGTAAGAAAAAACATCAGAAAAGCACAAATCCGCAGCGAACTGCAGACACGTGTTTCGGCGTTCCCTGTGATGCCGAAACACAGTGTAGGTTTTTAGTTATTGTTATTTTTTTAGGGTGTAGACAGAGTAAAAACTTGGGGGGGGGGGGGGTCGCCAAAATAGTTAGTCTAAAAAAGGGATCGCTATGTCTAAAAGTTTGAGAACTCTTGCCCTATAGTAAGTAAACGTAGTTTAAAATTGAGTAGAGTATATTTCAGTTTTTAAATGCTTCCAAAAGAGATCACTGAGCCTCCTCCTCTCTCAAACGTGACCAATTTAGTTTTGCGTTTTTTAATATTTCAAAGTCGAAATGTTTTTGTGGAGAGCTCCTGATTCTTCCTTGTTCCATTAATTTTACCAAGGGTAACTTAAAATTGCATTTCTAAACCTTCCCATTTCGGAAAATTTCCGGGAAGAGCCCTCGATATTCTTTTGCACAGAGTAAAAATGACTTCAATTTGGAAAAAAAGGAAAAAAAAAACGTTAAGAAAACAAAATTGCGGGGGAACCCTTTTTTTCCCCTCTCCTCAACGATACCGAAAATTGCAGTTTTGACATCAAATTGAAAATATCCCTTGGAAGGGAATTAGAACCCCTTCTTTCTACTCTTTTCTTCTTATGCCTACATAGATCAACCAATTTCGAAAAATTTCTGAGGGAATTAACCTGATTCCTCCCTTTCCTCGTGTCCTTTCTATGTTGTTAGTATAGAAGCCTAAATATGAGCAATTTCACACTTATAGTATTCATTAGTATCCATTCCAGACCATTAGTATCCTTCTTTAAAGACACGTAAAAAATGTGTCAGTGTTAGCTATATTTTTCACAATTTTCTTTTTTTAGAACTTTAAAACTTGATTTACAAACTTAAAGAAAAATAGAAACTAGCGGTAGCTTAATGTCTTTGCTCTAGCCGGATAAATCGAGATCCGGTATTTAACTTTTTTAATTTACAGAGGTGGGCCAAAATACTCTTTTGCCGACTGGGCCAAAGTCAGCCAGTCCGCCCCTGCTTGGAACAGTACCCTAACTTAGGTATTGAACAATAACGATGACAACTTTGTATTGAAAACACTAAAATATTTTGGAACCAAAAGAAAACTTCGAGGTAAAGAAATATTCGAGTTATAAGACTTCTTATCGGGAGTTGACTAAATACTTTTTCCCTTTTTTTTTTCTTTTCTTTTCGTAGTTTTTTTTTTTTTCTTTTGGTTTAAAACTTAAAACAAAATTATTGGATTCGTTCCGCATTATTTTTTAATCCGACGTTATAACTCGTTCAACATTTTTTCCATGAGTTTATATAGGATAAGTGAGACCGTGCTGATTTTTTTCCCTTACGATAACATGGTTGTATTTATGTGAAATGATACAATTCGTTTCGCTTTTCAGCTCCTTCGTTCGTAAAACAAAAAATAACTAAGAGAAAGTATACCTGCATGATATCTTTAAGAGTTTCCAAACGAGTTAACGCAGCTTCGGCATCATCGCCACCTAATAAAGCATCTGGTTCCAAGCCGTTTAAAGTCTGAATAAAAAAAAAAATTTTATTTTGAAATTATTACCGTTACATAACCATTAAAAATCAAATTTGTTAATTTTTGAAAAATTCCTAGTTAGTCAATGCTACTAAGAAGAAAAAAACTAGTTTTTTTTTTAATTTTTTAGTATTTTAATTTGAAGAAAACAACAATTTAAAAAATACCTTAGTACTTACCGCCCATTCTGCTAGAAACTGTTGTCCAAGCTCTTCGGCTTCGGCTGCCGGCATGGATGTGTTATAATCTCGAGCAATCTGAACCAAGACAAATTTTAAACTAAGTGCATGATGGATTCACATAATTTTTTTTTTCTCGGAAAATGCATGCTCTTTGGAAGCATTCATTAATTACGTGAGGGTCCCGAGGGAAGATAGGTTGGAAAAATCTCTACATATCCTTACTTTGGGGGGAGGGGGGGAGGGGTCAAACCCATTATTACGCAATATTTTTCAAGTCGACATTGTATATTAGAAATCGCGTGGTCAAGTGGTTTGGCAGGGATTATATTTCATTTGCGTCTGGAAGGTAAAAAAAAGTAGAAGAATGAGCTGTTTTTTATTCCTTTTATAAGGAATGATTGGTGTAAAATATAATAAAATAATTGCATTATGTTTTATTTTTAACTAGTATCGTATCATATACAAAAAAAATACGTCGGAAAAACATTCAGTCCAAATTCCAACTTTTTAGTAAACATTTCTTTACACAAAAAGGTTTTAATTTAATGACAATTCCAGTGATGTAAGATTTGTTATTTTTTTATTTTGAAAAAACGAAATGGAATCTTACGTAAGAATAGGGGGAGGGGTTTGAAATGTCTTACGTACCCTTACATGGAGGTGGGGTGTCAAAAATTGTCAAACTCATCCTTACTTAATTAATGAATGGCCCCTTTTGTACAGCACTTGAATCGATAAATTAAATACCTAAGGCAAGCAAAAATTCACGCCTATTTTGAAAACTTAATACTAGACAAAATGAAGCGTCACGGGTTATAGCTTCCAAACGTTCAGGAGAACATAAATTTTATTAGCAAAGTAGCAAACATACAATCGACTTTCGATACGTCCACTTCTCTTGATTTTACGCCCATCTCGAAATTTTTACCAAGTTCGAAGCTTATGTAAGTTCAATTCAGTGATTTTTTTTAAATTCGATTTCGCAACTTGGAAGTTTCAGGAAACGATCTTTTAATGTTTCTAGATGCGCGTTAAATGCATCTAATACATTAAGTAAAGTACATAAATACTTCTGAATATCGTCAAATATCAACAATCACGTTGAAAACAAAACTTCTTGGGAACAACTCATCAGAGCTAGAGCCGCCTTTGTGAAAAAAAGAGTGGAGGAGACATATTGGACAACATTCATATTAGGGATATTGGTCTATTTTCATTTTATTAATTTAACCACATACGCCTTAAATAGTTTGCTACTTGCTTTTTAATCCAATGCTTATTTAAAAACAGTTCGTGCTCACTTATTCATTTTTTTTATCTTCAAGCTCCTTTTTCACAGTAGTAAAGCCAGGTTGGCAGCATGTAGCTGATTTGCGTACTAGGATACTGCACATACCCCTGTCCAAACACTCAGTTACTGTCGAGTCTCAGTGGATTAATGGAGGCAAAGCCGAAGTAGTGAAGCAGAAACCTCAATTAACATTTGAATGAATGAATGAATGAATGAGTACTGTCGAGTCTGATCTGCCCTTTCCTGTTGAGTTACAGACACGAAAACATGGATGTCTCTATCAAGTCTCCCCCCAAATGTGATTTGAGAAGTGCTATTTGTTTCTTGCATGAAGAAGGAAACAGGGCAGCGGAAATTCATGGAAGAATAATTCGTACACATGGAAACAACTTAATGAGTGCTAGTGTTATTTTTAAGTGGTGCTGAAAATTTAAAGAGGGCAGAACTCAAAGACGCCGTCAAAAATCACTTTCAACGTTCTATGAAAAGGCTATAAAAAAGCTTGTGCACAGGTACGACAAAATGCCCAAATCGTCAAGGTGATTATGTGGAGAAATAATATGCATTGTACTTTAGTTTCGATAGTTAAATCTTTTTTGTACATTTACCCGTTCTTTTTTACTTATATTCGCGAGTTAGTATTGTATTCGCGAAAAAATTTTCACCCAAAAATCGGCCTTAATTTCCATTTTGCTCACCCCCAAATGAATGTTGAGTTTTTTTTCCACCCGACCACACGTGGATACGTGCCTAGAAACGTACAGATACCCGAAATATCCATTTTGTCGATCCCCGAGTTAATTACAACGAGTTTTATCGTGACGTCTGTATGTACGTATGTATGTGCGTATGTGTGTATGTCGCATAACTCAACAACGGAATGTCCTAGAAAGTTGAAATTTGGTACGTAGACTCCTAATGGGTTCTAGTTGTGCACCTTTCTTTTTAGGTTGCATTCGGATGCTCCAAAGGGGGTCTTTTGCCCCTTTTTGAGGTGAAATCATTGTTAATTTCGATGTAATCTCAAGTTGTGTTATAATTTCGCGGACACTTGGCGATATATCGCCAGTCTTTTGGTAGCCAAGTTTGGTCGCCAACTTGGCGACAAATTTGGCCATTTTTTTTTTAAATTTTTTTATTTTTAAATCTGGTTTCAATTTGGTCACTGTTGGTGATATTTAGAGAGTAAACTATTGAATCATATTAAAACTGCCAGTAATGAGAAAATGACATTAAATTGGAGTAAAAGGAAGTCATGTGATGCACACATCAGCTCGTTTATAAACGGAACTTATAAAAAACAACCCTCGTACTATTTTTTTCTTTATTAGTTAATTTCTTCATTTACTTATTTATTTATGAAAGTTGTTATTATTATTATTGAGTTTAGCTACTCATGTTTTTAAAATATTTCAGACAGTTAAAAATCTAACCGAAATTCTAAAATACTCTCCAAATTACTAAGTTTGAGTTGTTATTCAAACATATAGCTTGAGATGCGAATACCTAACTTCAAAAATGTTAATCGATACTTGAAGGCATGAAATGAAATTCAAATTATACTGTGGCTTAATACTTACTTTGATGTCTTCCTTCCAAAACCTAGAAGTTTTTGCCATGTTTGTTATTGGGGCCACTTCTTTTATCTGTAAATAAAATTTGAAAGCTTGAAAATTCTAAATGTTGTAGTTCATGGTCTTGTTATAAATAAAAAGTGTTAAGCCTAAAAATTTTGCTTCATTTTGATCATGGAATGCGAAAACCTCCAAATAAACTACATATAATTTATGAAAATCGGGGGGGGGGGGGGGAGACAACTATAACGAGAGATTGTTTAAAATCCTTATATATATATAACAGCCAATGATCGAGTAACCCGCGTGTTTCAACAATGAAACTCGCGCCAAGGCATGATCATTGATAATATGTTTTGGTAATGTTTAATAAGGCTTTATTGTGACAAGACTAAACTCGATCCGGTAACTTAACAGTTTTACTGGTAAGACTGTGTCATTTCAGGGGAATGAAGAAACGAAAAAAGCGGTCAACTATGAACGCTATCTACTGGAGTTTAGGGTTAATCCACTGAAGTTAGGGTTACAATTTCAACTATCAAAATATCACCAAACAGTAATGGCTTTGTTCAAATGTAGAAGAGTAGAAGTAATTTTCACTCGTCATACCTTGACGGGCGACTTTCTGGTAATACTAAATATTGGATTTCCTCTTTGATTTGAAATTAAGGTAATTTCCTGAAGAAAGTCTACCGTCAGACTTATACGTGATAAGTTGCACGATAGAGTTCAGGCTTATGAGTTTTCGCACTGATATGATAGTTAGTGGTAAAATCAGAGTGATTTAGGACCATAGTTTGTGAAGCCTCCAACTGATAAGTCTGAAACTAAATTTTTATGCATTGGGAAAAGAGCTCATCGTAACCCAGAAACACGTGTATACAATATTATTTTGCAGTATAGCTATTGTAACGTTGGTTTGCTCAATAAATTGTCTCTGCATAAATGAAAATGCTTTGCTTCTTGCTGACATGATGCTGAAAGTCCACAAGTTCAGATTCGAACTTACCTTCAATACAACCAAAGCAGCCAAAAATATGCAGATGATGTTGATGAGTGCCAGTACGAGAGAAACCAGCCCCAGGACGGCGCATTCCCGGTCCATCTCCGGGAAATAATGAACTTCATAATCTATGGGGGGTACCAGGGAAGGTTTTAGCAGGCGCATGATGCCCTCGACACGAACCTATAAAATCAACACGAAACATTTTTCAGATTGTACTAGCACAACGATGTCCCTACTATATAGCATTGAATAATTAGGATTTAGTTTACGGAGATTCCATCGCAAGAGATTAACTCCTATTTTTGATGCACACTTTAGGTGTTTCCATTCATCAGGGGTGCCCACACCCCTAAGAGCAAGGGCGCACCCCCTCCCAAAAATCGCAAAGACCCCCCCCCACACAAAAAAGGGAACAATTCCCCTCAAAACAACTCCTCCCGTAAAAATCCAATCAATGGCGCACTCTCGCCATGACTCACCCCCTCCCCTTTGGTGGCACCCCTGCATTCACCCCCATAAATGTTGTTTTCTGGGGGAAATTAGAAACATCGGAAGTGGTCAGTTTTCTTACTTTTTGGAAATATTAAATTTTGATGTAAATTGCATTTTCGTGCGTGTTTTACTTAACTTTACCGCATAATTAAATTTTTCGTATGAAGCAGTGATCTGCAAAGGGATGTAAGTGGACACATTCAAGTTTTGAGTAAAACGCGTTTAAAGATTAAAGATAACGTCCTAGGTAGGCTTTCATTGATTTTTTTTTCCTAAACTATGCTGTATCAGAGTCAGCGAGTACCAAAGCGCGCTACTAGTAATATCTCTTGTACTAAAGACAGAGGAGAGGTTCCCCTACGTTTTAACCGACTTCAAAAAGGAGGCGGTTATCAGTTCATACCGTATGTATGTTTTTTTTTTTTTTTTGTTTGTCCACTCATAGCGTCCCACCTAGTGAACCGATTTTGATTATTCTTTTTTTAATGGATAGAGGATGGCTCAACTTAGGTCCCATTACTTCGTTTGACCATATTTGTTCTTTAGAATAAAAGTTATGGGCAAAAAACAGTAAATTTCCCTATTAAATGATTAAAATGATATTGTAGCGAAGTTCGCACTCTTCATCTGTAGATAACGGTGGCTCAGTGGTAGAATTCTCGTCTCCCACACGAGCGACCCGGGTTCAAATCCCGTTTAGGACAAACTGAACTTTACAAAAATTTCGTTTCTACTGTTTCCCGTATTTTCTCGAATGTTCTATTAATTTCTGTATCTTTTCAAGTTTGGAAAGTTCCAGCACTTTTTCAAGTTGTATATAAGGAGATGTAACGTTCATTCGTGGTTCTGAATAAAGATCTCGAGTTGAAACTAAAGAGTATTCGCTTCATTTGGCTTTCACATTGTCTTCGCTATCTTCATCTACGCGACAATATGAATCTCATTGTTATAAAAGTTTGGTGCCATATAACTGTAACATTAATAGTAATTGTAATGATAATTTTGAATAAAGGCTTTTCTAAAGCAATACAGTGATATAGAGCCGCACTTCTTACTAGGTAACTTCTTACTTTTACTGAAATATCTACATTTACACTAAAAAGAATGAAATAAAAAAATTTTGAAAAAAAAATAGAACCGACTTCAAAATTGCTCTAAAAAGTGAAAAATAATGTTACAAATTCTGTAAATAGTAATTATTGTAGGAACGTAACCTGTAAATAGTTTCCCGTAATGAATATACAACCCCTTTTTCATTCGGCTAAAGTATACGACCCCTATTTTCTTTCTTTTCATTGATAACGGTCTACTACTTTACAGAAGCGTGTGGAATATTTGAGAAATTTCTTTTCGGTGTATTTAAGCCGTTAGCGATGGATAAACAGTTAGTTTCGATTGAGATTTCGAACTGAGTGCATTTTTGCTCTGTTTATTGCGAGGCATTTCGCTGTGTTGTTTTCGTATTTGGAAGTAAATACGTGTGTAAACGTTGAGTTTACGGTGTTGTGTGATAATTGCTTAATTGCTGATGAATAATTTAGCAGTTGTTGAAGATCTTTCCTGTACATAGTGTAAATAAATTTCCTGTGTTTTTATCAAGAACTGTGTCTTCATTTCAAGAAAGTGGAAGTCGCACCGAATCCGTTACAATTGGCGCCCAACGTGGGGCTACTTCAGGACTTTCTTGCAGTAAGTGTGACTTTGGACATTTTTTTTTCATAAAGACTTTTTAAATTTGGACTTTATTTTTATGGTGATTACTCGCGCAATGGATGAACAATTAAAACAACTTCTGGAAGCAATTAATGCTGTGAAAAGTGACTTGAGCGAAAGTATGGCGGCTAATCAAGAACAATTAAAAAGTGATCTGACTGCAAGTATGTTGGCAAATCAAGACCAGTTAAAAAGCGATTTAACGGTGCTGAAAAAGGACTTAACGTCTAACCAAGAAGAAATTAAAAACGACCTTATTTCGGTAAAGACTGTGATGGAAAATAAATTTAATGACATAGAGCATCGAGTTGATGCTATTGAAGAAAAATTTGATACCGTTGAAAGCCGATTCAATGCTGTAGAAAATAAATTTGAAGATGAAGATAGAAGATTTCATCTACTTAAAGAAGAGATCTTTAAGGACGTGGAAAGGAGATTGGCGACCGCGGAAAGCAGCTCTGTACAGTTTGGCGCTCCCACATCGGTTGCTCGACCGTCCATTAAACTTGCCACATTTGATGGGAAAACTTCGTGGCAGGTTTACAAAACTCAATTCATGATAGTGGCGGAAGCGAACGGATGGGACTCTGCTACCAAGGCCTGTCATCTTGCAGCATCCCTGAGAGGTGACGCAGCGGACATTCTCCAGACCCTTCCGGACAGCCAGCGCCTGGATTTCGCCGCCCTCACATCTGCGTTGGAGCTTCGCTTCGGTGAGAAGTGCCAGAAAGATTTCAGCCGACTCCAGTTGAAGTCCCGTTTCCAGAAAACCGGGGAAACCCTGCAAGAGCTAGCGGCGGACGTCGAGAGATTGTCTCATCTTGCTTTTTGTGACTGTCCTGCGGATGTTCGAGACAACCTGGCACTCAACTACTACATCGACGGGGTTCGAGATCCGGAAATCCAGAAAGCTCTACGGATGGCGGATGTCAAAGACCTGAGTTCTGCTGTTGTGTATGCGATGAAGTTAGAGGCCGCCCAGCAAGCAACCCGCAAGGATCGCCATTCAATCCGCGGCGTGAAAACTGATGAGCCTGATCCGGTTTCGTCACGTTTTGCTGAACTGGAAAAGCAAATAAAAGAAATTGCAGGAATCCTCAAAAGGACTTCGGCTCCCAAGGACCATAATGGACAATCACTTAAGTGCTGGAAATGTGGTGGCGAGGGTCACTTACGAAGAAACTGTGAAGCTCGTCAAGAAACCAGAGGGAAGAGCACCTCTCCCTCGCAGGTCCAGGAAAACTAAGCCATGGCAATCTCGCGGGGCGGAGGTCGCCAAATTGGAATGAGCCCCATCTTAAAGTTTTCCAGATTTCATCGACGAGTGGCGGCAGTAATGGACTGTTTGTTTACGCATATGTAAACGGGTTTCCATGCGAACTGATTATTGACACTGAAGCCAATGTTACGATCATTAGAACAGATGTGGCTCGTCAATTTGGACTCAACATTCTGTGGACGCCGCCCTGCGTTACCCTCCAAACTGTGACAGGTGACAAGATCGAGATTGAAGGTAAAGTGAACTTAGAAATTGTGTTTGGAAATGCCATTTACCATCATACCGCATTCGTTGCTGCTATCATAGACCCCTTCATTCTCGGATTGGACTTTTTAAAGAAGTATGACTTCAACCTCGACTTCAAGACTAACGAGCTGCACTCGACGAGAGAAGACATAGCAGGCTTTCCCGCAGAAAGTGATGTAAAATCCGCTCATCAAATAATTGCCCAAACAGATTTATCAATTCCCTCAAGGTCAGAATCATTAATACCCGGCTCCATTGAAGAAAGCAATAGTTTTAGTTTTGGACTCATTGAATACCCCAACTTAAGCAATAACCCAAAAGGAGTGCTGGTAGCATCTACGCTTGTGGACCTTTCTAAGGATGTAATTCCTGTGAGAGTCGCCAACGTGAGTGAAAGGCCAAGGAATATCCGGAAAGGCGAAGTGTTAGCAACTTGTACTCCCGTAAACTGCATCATTAGAAGAATCAATTCCCCCGAGACTGTGTCTTCTGAGTCCTTAACATCGAAGTTAATTGGGAGTGCACCCTTATCGAAGGATCAAAGAACTGCTGCGGAACAATTGGTGGACGACTTCAAGCATCTGTTTTCATCTACATCGGAGGATGTTGGCCGTACGAATTTAACGCAGCATAGGATTTACACTGGAGAACACCCCCCTATTAAACAGCATCCAAGACGACTACCGTTCGCTAAGAAGGAAGAGGTTGAAACCCTTCTGAAAGAGATGAAGGAGAATGATGTAATCGAACCTTCATCCAGTCCTTGGGCCTCTCCCATCGTCTTGGTCCGAAAGAAAGATGGCTCCACCAGATTTTGTGTCGATTACCGACGACTGAATGAAATCACCAAGAAAGACAGTTACCCTCTTCCACGGATAGACGACACCTTGGACACTCTTTCCGGACACAAGTGGTTTTCGACCCTGGACTTGAAGAGCGGCTACTGGCAGGTTGAGATACACCCTGATGACCGAGAGAAGACAGCGTTTACAACTGGACAAGGCTTATGGCAGTTCAAAGTGATGCCCTTCGGCCTCTGCAATGCACCAGCTACGTTCGAGCGTCTTATGGAGACAGTGTTAAGAGGACTCTCTTACGAATCCTGTCTGGTCTACTTAGACGATATCATCATCGTGGGACGCAGCTTCGAAGAACATCTGGCAAATCTTAGGAAGGTGCTGCAAAAGCTTAAGGAAGCCAATCTGAAGTTAAGTCCGTCCAAATGTAATTTGTTCCGCCGGGAAGTGAACTATCTTGGTCACATCATCTCTTCTGAGGGTGTGCAAACCGATCCAGAGAAGGTATCTGCGGTCAAGAGTTGGAGTCGTCCCGAAAACATCCATCAGCTGCGAAGTTTCCTGGGGCTCTGCACGTACTATAGGAAGTTTGTGAAGGGTTTTTCCAACATTGCACGACCTTTGCATAAGCTGACGGAGAGCAAGCAAAAGTTTGAATGGTCCAAAGAATGCGAAGATGCATTTCTACGACTGAAGGAGGCTTTAACATCAACGCCTATCCTCGCCTATCCTCAGCCTGAAAAACCCTTCATCCTGGACACTGATGCGAGCAACGAGAGCATCGGAGCTGTTTTATCCCAAGAAATTGACGGAAATGAACATGTCATCGCTTACTGGAGCAAATGCTTACCAAAGTCGGAGCGAAATTACTGCGTCACCAGAAAGGAGTTACTGGCCATAGTGAAAGCTGTAGAACACTTCCATCATTACCTCTACGGCCGAAAATTTCTGCTTCGGACAGATCATGCCTCATTAACTTGGCTTTTGAACTTCAAAAATCCGGAAGGCCAGATAGCCAGATGGATACAGCGGCTCCAGGAATATGACATGGAGATCAAGCATAGAAAAGGGTTATCTTACGGGAATGCTGACGCTTTATCAAGGAGACCCTGTCCTGAGAACTGCCACTATTGTTCCCGAATCGAGAAACAGTATGGAACGACTAGCTCTACCGCCTATCAGGTGACAGTGACTCCAATATCATCAGAACCTGATCCATGGAGTGACGACCAAGTTCGAAAAGATCAACTTGAAGACCCCGACATAAAACCAATTTTGGAGTTCATGGAAAGTGACAGTCGGCGACCTAGCTGGCAGGACGTTTCCATCTTCAGTCCTGCAACAAAAAGATACTGGGCTTTATGGAACTCGCTTCATTTACGGAACGGCGTGCTACACCGAAAATGGGAATCTGACGACGGCAAAACATCTAGGTGGCAGTTACTACTTCCCCGATCAAGGATTTCAGATGTTCTGAAAGAAATACATAGTAGTGCGACTGGAGGACATTTTGGTGTCTTGAAAACCCTCAATAAAGTTCGGGAGCGCTTCTTCTGGAGCAAGGCGAAGGATGACGTGGAGAAGTGGTGCCATTCTTGTGACGCCTGTTCTGCTCGTAAAGGACCGAAGAAAAGAAGCAGAGGGAAGCTACATCTGTACAACGTTGGAGCTCCTTTCGAACGAATTGGGATCGACATCCTGGGTCCTCTACCAAGAACTGCTGATGGGAACAAATACATTCTTGTTTCCATCGACTATTTCACCAAATGGCCGGAAGCATATCCCATTCCAGATCAAGAAGCTACCACTGTAGCAGAGACCCTAGTCCAACATTGGATCTCGAGATACGGAACACCTTTGCAGATTCATTCCGATCAAGGGAGGAATTTCATCTCTGCTGTGTTTAAGGGCCTATGTCAAATTTTCGGAATTGAGAAAACTAGGACAACACCACTACACCCACAATCGGACGGCATGGTGGAGAGATTTAACCGCACAATCCTGAATAATCTCTCGCTTATGGTATCCAGAAATCAACAGGATTGGGACAAGAAGCTACCTTTGTTCCTGCTGGCCTACCGCAGTGCTGTCCACGAGACTACCGGATATGCCCCATCTCAGATGCTCTTCTGACGAGAGCTTCGGCTACCTTGTGATCTCGTCTTCGGTCGTCCTCCGGATGCGCCTTCGTCGCCTGAGGAGTACATCCAGGATCTCCAGGCCCGGTTGGAAGACGTTCATAACTTCGCACGAGAGCGAATCAACATCGCGGCGGAGAAGATGAAGACCCGATACGACACAAGGTCTACTGGACATGAATTCAACGAAGGCGACAAGGTTTGGTTATGGAATCCCATCCGACGGAAAGGTCTTTCACCCAAATTGCAGTCGCATTGGGATGGACCCTACAAAGTCCTTAACCGGTTGAATGACGTCGTAGTGAGGATCCAAAAATCACCTAATGCAAAACCTAGGGTTGTACATTATGATCGGTTAGCCCCATACTATGGCCATAGTTCATGAGTATTACGTAAACAACCATGGTTGATAACATAAAAGTTGTAGATAATTTTTGCTTTTAATGTTTAGTAATATTTCTTGTTATTATTGTGTTTTCTGTATCTGTTAGTTATTATTTAATGTGTGTAATTGTGAACTTGTGATAGAAGTTTGGCACCCTTTCTGGGGATTGTACTGCCCGGGACGTGCAGTCCTTAGGAAGGGGGCAATGTTACAAATCCTGTAAATAGTAATTATTGTAGTAACGTAACCTGTAAATAGTTTCCCGTAATGAATATACAACCCCTTAACATATGGCTCAAGTATACAACCCCCTATTCTTTTTTTTCTTATTTCATTCACTGATTTTATCAATGGAAGTGTAGTTGTAGAACGTCGTAGCATTTTCTGGAATATTTGAGAGATTTCTTTTCGGTGTATTTAAGCCGTTAGCGATGGATAAACAGTTTAGTTTCGATTGAGGATTTCGAACTGAGAGTGTGTATTTGCTCTGTTTATAGCGAGGCATTTCGCTGTGTTGTTTTCGTATTTGGAAGTAAATACGTGTGTAAACGTTGAGTTTACGGTGTTGTGTGATAATTGCTTAGTTGCTGATGAATAATTTAACAGTGGTTGAAGATCTTTCCTGTACATAGTGTAAATAAATTTCCTGTGTTTTTATCAAGAACTGTGTCTTCATTTCAAGAAAGTGGAAGTCGCACCGAATCCGTTACAGTATAAAGACCAGGGAGGTTGTGGTAAAATAACGGCTTCGAGTCCTGGAATTTTAAATCCTCCGACACCGACTTCTTAATTAAAAATTAGTCCGACTCCACTCTAACAGCGACTTCCTAGCCCTATAGCAGAGCTGTGAACCGGGACTGCCGTCAATCTTTAGAGAGAAGGGGAAAAAATCTTCCTCTTCTAAGATTCGCGGCGGTCCCGTGTAAACTCTTAGGGAAAATGGTAGACTCCAACTCCCGGAATCGCAAAGCCTACAACTCCTACTGTTTTATCTCAAATCAGTCCGACTCCGCTAAAAACTAATGATGTGAAAACTAATTAGTAATCATACGCGAAGCATTTTTCTACTACCACAATATTTTTTTTATAAATATGTTAATCATATAAAAATTAATCGCATGAAAATTAAACATCAGCTGTATGAGAAGAATTTTAGTACTTAATATTCGGTATGCTATAGGAAGCAATTTTGGTTATAAAATAATCATTTAGCCATTTATTTATTTATTTTTTTCATTTGATGTTAAAGCCGTCACAATGTGCTATTTTAATCTCATTCAGTAACTCCTGCAGGTGAAAAAGGATTTTTTAAAAACCCCTATTAAAAGCGATTAACAATCGAAATGGGTTTGACAACAACAAACTGAAATTATTACACATCCAATTTTTTCATATTGGAATTCCTCCTAATTTTGTCCTACATTATTAAACACTAGTGGTACCCGAAAGGCTTTGCCCGTAGTAGAAAATTAAAAGGTTATTTGGTTCGCCTGTATATTTACAAATGATGAATTTCTCGCCAATTGGCTACGTTCATTCGCTCTCCCATTCCACGTCATGATAATTTCGTAATTTACTCGTCCATCTTATGCTAATTTTGCTCCCTGAAAATGTTCTTAAAATTGGAATAGAAAAAGAATAAAATCGAATTTTCAAAAAATCGCTTCGAGGTGCACAGCCCCATGCTACAAACTAACATTGTGCCAAATTTCATGAAAATCGGTCGAACGGCCTAGGCGCTATGCGCGTCACAGAGATCCAGACAGGAATCCGGACAGAAATCCAGACAGACTTTCAGCTTTATTATTAGTAAGGATAAAGATTTCAGGGTAAAAAAAAATATTTACACAAGAGATAAAAGAATGTATAAAGAAAGAAGAAAACATTTTTTTTTTTTAAAGAGAAAGAAATGAAAAGATATAAGTCGATCAATAACGAGTTATTGTGATCTAGATAATTCGCTTCAATTATTGGTTGTCATCGAGAATTTTTATGCTCGTGTTGAAGAAGTCAAACAGTTATGCTACCAATGTTTCTTACTAATAAAATAAGGTTTATATATCTATGTTAATGCAATGCAAAATGAAATGGAAAAACATCTGCGATGCAAATTGGACGAGTGACGGAAAACCAGAAGATTCACGCAGTGTAAAAAAAAGCGCCAAGTTCAATTGCCTCTGATGTTTCCGCTTCGGCCGTTCTACATTCTTCGTTTTTTGTAACTTATGCTTGGGAAGTTAAGATGATAGCTATTATGCACAAAGAAATTATTTCGAATGTTGGATGAGGTTAGAATGAATGATTGTTGTCATTTTTAGCTCAGCTATTTTAACTTTTTTTCGTATATTCTCTGCTATGTAAAGAAAGAACAATAAATGCAACATGGCCCGTACAGTTAGGTTTGTTACGACAATATTCTAATTACTAGAACATTACCTGTCAAGATATGACGGATGAAAATTGCTTCTGGGCAATTCCACGAAAATATCTACCTGAGCATGAAAATTTCAATATTAACAGAACTATAAGTATTGTATATCATTTAAAAGCTTGAAATATATATTTTTAAAGTGTACCAAACTAAATTTTAATTTATAATTTTTCGTATTGAAAATAAGCCGTAACAGATGCCTATATTTTTTCCGGATTTTTGGGGGAAAATTCGACATGTATTAATCAAATTTTTTTCTAAAACAAATTCTAATTAAAAGGAAATAAGATTAGAGTATTTTGTTGTACTCATAATACAGTTTTACACTGGAAGCTTATATCAATAAATATCTTTATAGTGTTTCGTTCAGAAATAATTTTAAAATCAGTTTATAGATGTCAGTCAGTTACCATAAAAATCAACTTTTCCCCCTCAGCATGAAAATTATTGGTGGAAATTTTCCAAAAAATTCATATTCTCTGCCTACATCAGAATTATTTAAATGCTGAATAAGTAGAATTGGAAAGTTTACATCCGGAACACCGACAATTCCTCGGTAACTGACTGACGCACTTGATACGGTAACTGACTGACATTCCGTTTAACTTTAAAAATGGCTGCAATGTAATTAATTTAATACTCCTGAAAACAGAATTATTTTATTTTTAGCCCTTTAAGTAATATCAAGCAACCCAACTCTTTTAATTTTTAAGAATAATAACACATTTTATTTATTTTATTCGTTATTCATTCCTACATAATTTAGTAATGCTTGAGCCTAAATTTCAAAAATAACTGCCTAATATTGAAAAAAATACATCAATTCAAAACAAAAGAGGAAAGCATTTTACAGTCAGTACAGCCAAATGACAAATTTACAATATTACAACTTTCACAAGGAGGAATAAAATTCAGAAATATGGGAAGTGACTGCTAGTAAAGAACATTTCTATGGAGTTTCTTGTCATCTATAATATTTTGGAGCAATATGACTTCAATAGGGGAAATGCTAAGGTGAACTTCTTGATAAAAGGTCTTGTTCAATCATATGAATGGCTAAGATGATGTAGAGGAAATAGAAATAGTTTACTTTTTATAAGCTCAATAATTTTACAGGGATGTGATATATTTTTAAATATTGAAAAAAAAAAGGAAAACATTTTCAAATCCTCTAGCAATTAAAAAAAAAAATATGAGGGGAAAAGAGGTTATCGGTAGAAAAAAAAATCTTATTTTAATTGTTTTTCTTTTGCGTAGAGTTTTATTACAAATTTTAAGGCTTTTAGACATTCGGTCAAACACATTTATAGATGCTACAAAAAATACTATCGAAAGGAAGTGCTGCAGAATTGCAATCTCGCCTACAGTTTGTATCATTTCATATACTACAGCTAGGATACACTGAGGGTGTAAACTACTTTAACAAAATACAAGGTAGCACAAAACTGCTATTTCGATGTTAAAAATCAATCTTTACATACGTTTTGTATCGCCCTTGCTTTTAAGCGTCATAATTAGCATATTAAAACTATATTTTTAGTACTTTTCTATATGGTCTATTATTTTGGGGGTCCTCACAGGCTGAGGGTTCCCTGGTCTAACCCTAAAGGCAAATAAAGCTCTGTTTTTGTGTACACTTATTTGTATGTTTTACTGCTTAATTCTGAATTTTTTATGTTAGGATATATAGCAGATTTACAAATGTCAGTCAGTTAGCTCACTAAGCTATTCTAATTGCTCTAATTTTGTTATTTAATATTTTTGAAATCAAATGCCGTATGCCGGAAGGTTATTCATTTTTCTCATTAAATAATCTTCTTAAAAATATTAACAAATTCTCATGCCGTGGCGAGAGTGTCATTGTTGAGTCGTCAGGAGCGTTACTCGATCATTGACTTTTTTTATATATGAGGATGTATAGCATTAAAAAAACCTTTTTCGTATTGAAAAAAAAAGTTCCTTTTGTAACCTCAAACACATGCATGCTTTTTTTTTTTTTTTACAATTGTGCAATAATAGTTTTAATTTTTTTGCTTACTGTTTCCTCACAAATTTTACTTTACTTGTGGCGTTGCGTAGCTGGAAAAACCTTTAAGATACGTTTCTAATTTCTACTACTATACCTGCTTCATTAAATGTTCCTGTACTGTTAAAAAAACATTGCTATAACTTTTTTAAAAAATGAATAAATAAATAAATAGCATTGGGGTCGTTTCCGAAATTTTAACAGCATTTTTTTCTGAAAGAGCATGCTTAAAAACATAGGAACTGACCATTTTTTAAATAGTTTGACAAAGTTTACTGTTTTGAAAAAAAAAAATTTAAATCGGTGCGCAGACTCAATTTTATTTTTTACGCTTCTACGCATGACATCACAAATGATGAACTGCCATTCACTGTTGCCATTAGCACAGAGAGCAATATTTAATGCGCTTATTCAGCAAATTACCGCCCATTAGCAAGGGCTAAAGCAGAAATACGTGAAATTCACCGCCAGCTCAGTCATTTCCAGCCGAGGACTGCGGTTTCGTGCTTATTAGCACTCATCAGTCCGGCATAGGAAAGTGACTGAGCTGGAGATGGAAAACCTCTTGAAGAAGCCAAGAGTGCCAAACAAACTGGTAGCTAATAATGTTTGGCACTCTTGGCTTCCTTAAGAGGTTTTCCATCTCCATCTCAGTCACTTTCCTATGCCGGGCTGATGAGTGCTAATAAGCACGAAACTGCAGTCCTCGGCTGGAAATGACTGAGCTGGCGGTGAATTTCATGTATTTAATGCGCTTCTTTACTCAAATGTCGTGGCAACGAAATGGTTGATAGCAAGCGTAGAGAGAAATTTTAATTCGCTTCTGAATTATCACATCCTGGAAACGCGGTAGACAGCAAGCGTAAACATTCAGCGCGTCAGTGGAGTAGCGCCAAAGTACATCATTTGTGACGTCATAAAGATCACTCCTTGTTTGAAAAATCGCACATTTAAAAAAAAATAATTAAGAATAACTGTTGGGAAAATGGAAGTATGCTCTGGGGGGTCCATGTTATTATTATTTTTTTTGCTCATTCTATCAACTTCAGTGACATAAATTAGTACTTTTCACTGAAAGAAACACCATTGCACTTGACTTTTCGTTTCTGTTGTTGAAAGGACAATTCCTTGTAGAATAATTCCACACAGAAATTTCTGTTTCCCTTTGTGATCTCAAAGTGTTTATTATTTTGAGATCATTCTCAAAATGTTTATCTCAAATGCTTATTATTTGAACGTTCACATCTCTCAAAATGTTTGTTCCTGCGAGAAATGTTTATTGAGAACGTTCCACATGAAATCTTTTTGCAAGGACAACATAACCCATAAATGCAACGTGTAGGCATTTGGGCTACATAGAAAGATGAAGACTGGAAAAATTTCCTGCTCGCCAATGGCGAGTACATGCAAATTTATTAGTTGCCACTTTCTTTTTCTAGTCGTGTCATTTTTTTGCAAACTAAAAATAAAGCAATTTAACTACGAGTTAGCTTTTAAATTAATACTAAATCATAAAAACTATTAGTTTAAAAAAGGTTACTACAACTAAGTAGTGGCATTAACGTTTATAGTATAATTAAGTGAAGATAGTATTTCATTAAAGATGAGCGCTTTCTGGCGACTAAAATTGTTGATAGCACGGGAGGGATTAGAAGAGTGGCAAATGATACTTATATTTTTGGTTGTCACTTTTTTTATTCGCCATTGACGAGTGGCGACCTCTAATCTTGATCTTCTGCAAACTACCCAATTTTGCCTTCCAAACTACTATAAAAACAGATCGAAGCTTTGTAGTTGTCAATAAGTAATAAGATACTTTTCTGAAGATGCTTTTATATCAATTTTAAATGTGTAAAAAGCAGCACTAATCTGATGGAAAACAAAAGTAGATTTCTTTTTCCAATATTTCGCAAATGTAGGACGTTTTCTTTAGTTTAGTGTGCTTGAGAATTCTATTTATTTTTATTCTATGACGAATAATGTGTTACTACTTCTTAAATAGTACAACTTCTTTGATTGTATAAAATCTGTGACTGCTTATCTGTCTGTCTAAGCCTCTTCTCCTCGAGAACTACTGGTAGTAGAGAATGGAAGGAGGTAACGAAAAATTTGTTATTTTACATTACAAGGCACGATAGGTTTCATTTTTGTACGACTTTAATTAGCAGATATATTAGTTAAAACGTCAATTAACATTCTTTTGTCATGTTTTTAGGAAACATTAAGTTGTGAAATATTGCTAAGTTACAGCCACCAAAGTCAGCGAGGAAGGGACAAAGCCAACCCCGAAGTACGCCGCCAAAAATGGGTTGGTGAACGAGGGTGGAAGTGATAATTGTAAATTGTGTTTCTTTTTCAGCTAAAGTCCCCGATGATGCCAAGGTTTTTTAACCATTCACCACACTTGAACCAAACTATGATTTCTTCAAATACTTTCCACTTGGTTTGAGCAAGATTTTAAAGAAAAGTAACACAATTAAAAGCATTTTCGGAATTACTTAAATTTTTATTCAGAAAATGTAGGAAAGATTTCTTTTTATGTAGCGTAGTCTTTACTAAAATCTATATCTTTCTGTAACACCACGCAATTTCTACTTTGCTGACGAAAAACTCTATTTTATTAAATTGCAACCTCAAAACTTCTGATTCAAAATAATCCATCACAATGTTTTTTTTCCATTTTCGAAGCTTTGATTCAAAGTATTTCATTAAAATCCATCTTTTACACGATACAGCTTTCAGCAAAATATAGCCCAAACTTTCACTTCAATACATTACGTGCAAAATATCTTCTTCAAAATCCTCTCCATATTAGGACACTTAAGACATTGACCAACAGCGAAATGGCGCGAAATGATCCAGGCAACACTTCTTTTTTATGCAAACTCATCGACAAAAACACAATTTCACCCACTCACCGCCATCGGAAAGATGCTGGGGTTCAACTAAATCTTTCCTTATGATCACTCCTCCCTCCGACACCTGTCGTGTGCGTATCTGGGTTAGCGGGATCTTCTAGTGATGCTCGCACACCGTTATCTCCTCCAGTGTTCTGAACGCGAACGATCAAGACAGTAGGAACTTGTGGCGAAGGAATTGATAATTGCATTCATCCACACACCGGTAAGTCAGTCTCATATCTTGTTGAAAAAGGAAGCACATGGGGAAAGTAATCAGAAGATGGATCGGTTTGTTGAACGCTTGTTTGTTTTTGTTTATTAGTGAATGTACTCGATTCTGATTAGTTTTCTTTTTGCATATTTTGTTATGTTTCAAATGTACTAGTTACTATCCCGGCAGCAGAATTTTTTTCAGGAGTCTGCGACGTGGGATTAAAAATCCAAAAATAGCCTACGGGATAATCCGATATTAGATCAATTGTAAAGTCGAAATCGGCTTCGAGAAATACTTAAAATAAGTTGCTAAACTTAAAAACTACAAGTACCAGGCCCGTGTCTAGGATTTCAAAACAAAAGGGGTTCAAATTTTCCTCCCTCAAAAACTTATACAGTCGAAATAAAACCAACTAAACGTGTTGACTTTCATTTTAGGCCGATAATTTAGTTCGTGTGTGTGTGTGTGTGTATGTGTGGTTTTTTTAATAATCTTCTTTTGTACTGTTCAACATTTTGTAAAATGTGGAAAAAAGTTCTCAAATATTCCTTTTATGCCACCTAATGCCATTTTTTGGCCCTTCTTTTCTTTTCTTTCTCTCTCCCACTCTCTCTTTTCCCTCATATAACAATTTTAAGCGTGTATTCAATGAAAATAGCAATTTTCTACCTAACAATTGCTGTTTCGCATAGAAACATTCTTCTTATATGTCAAACGACAAATTCATCCAACACCAAAGATGTATCCCAGGGAAGGGATTTAAAGTTATATCTTTTCCCGAAACGCAGAAATTTTTCCTTTTTTGATCACGAAAAAAAATAAATCCCTAATAGTAAGCAAAGTAACCATTTGCACCGTCTGTCTCTCTCTCTTTTTGAGCAATCACATTGCTTATTGTTCTCATTTGATGGTTTTGATGTTTCTATGATTTTATTTTCACCCCGCTTTCGTCTGCAGCAGCACCGTCCCGGCCCCTCCCGATGCTGTTCCTCTAGCGAAAACCGTCTCCAGGTTGCGTCCATATCCTACACGCACACGCATACATACACATCCCTACACATACACACACACAGACACAAATACACGCGTACATACACATACTCATGCATGCGCACAGAAAAACCCACGCGACACGCATACATACACACACCTATACACACACACACACTCATGCCTGCACACAGACACACAAGCGTACATACACAAACACACGCGTGATTGCGAAAAACATAATTTGAGTTTAAGAAGTCAAAATTCAAAAAAAATTTTTTTTTTTTTGGTGGGCTGTAGTACCACTACCTAACACTCCCTTTAAATAGTTTTTCCCTGCATGCTTGGCATTGCCAGACTAATGCTTTACCAGATTAATCGTTAATGTTTTCAAACATTAAGCAGTGAAGGTGCTATGGAGCCCTAACGATGGGAAAACTGTTAACGACTGGAAAATATTAAAGAGGGTAAACACTATTAAGTGCATTAACTCTAAAATTAATTTAAACTTTTAATACATTTTGGAAAATTATTTAACTATTCATCTGTTTCTTCCTTTTTCTTTCAGTGGGAGGGGTTTAGCCAATAAAACTTTCCCTTTGAACACGGCTTTGACAAGTACACGCTACCTGTGGATTATATCGGAGAAAATACAATACAAATCTTCGTTCTCAGAAGTTCAGCTTTTTTCCTTAAAAGTTTTAGCTTTTTTTCTCCCCCAACTAAGAAATAGTCGGCAGACTTGCTCAAAAGTCTGCAACGCACATCGCAGTGTCACGCAGTTTCTGCTGTCGGAGTTATTTTTTATTTATTTATTTATTTCCAAAGTGAAAACGAAATTTTGTAAATGACGTTTCGGTGCTCAAATCCATTTAAAAAATTTCAATTGATAAGAAAGCTTGCAAAAGATAAGTTTGCAATCATATTGTTGGAAATTTGCTCTTCAAAATCTTATTGAAAAATGAAACACATGTTGACTGGGGAAAATAGTGTCAAAGAGAGTCATTAGGGAGATTAAAATTTACTTACAAATAAATGAATTTTTGACCAAGGTTTTATTTTTATTAAAACAAAATATATTAAGGTAATTCGCAAACCACTGTAAGGGAAAAATGAATAAACCCAGAAAGTAACCTCCGTTCAAAAAAAAGTGTATTGCATATAATATGTGCTTGTTATTTATGGTAGATCATTATCAATGGATTTAATGGTATGCCAATAAAGTAATCAATTCAGAAGCAATCATCGTTACTGCAATTTGTTCATTTTTTTTAAAATAAATTATTTTAGGTTCCTTTTAGAGAGGTATGTTTAATTTTTATTTATTCAATAGCTATGGTAAATTCTTTAGCACTAGTTTAGGGGCGGTAAATTACTGTTTAAATGTTTGCTTACTTAGTTTTAATTTAATTTTTATAAACTTATTTGTTTTTAAACAATATTTTTCTTGTTAAAATAACAAATGACATTCATAGCAAATATTTTTACAAAATTAAACGCTTTACCAATACCAATAAGGTACGTATAGAATTTAAATTCATTTTTAAACCGAACACACACACACACACACACACACACACACACACACACACACACACACACACACACACATATATATATATATATATATATATATATATATATATATATATATATATATATATATATATATATATATATATATATATATATATATATATATATATATATATATATATATATATATATATATATATATATATATATATATATATATATATATATTGTATCATCTCGGTTTTTCGGGCATGGCAGAAAGGAGCTGGCAAGTGTTATTGAAAATCTGGTGACCCCCGAATTTCGCGTCATGCCGGATAATGCGGGGTATTACGGTACTTACGAAATAAAATGCTTTTTAGAGCGAACTAAGCTTATAGAAATAGTTTTTAGAACTACAAAACCGTTTTTAAATATTTATTTGTAAGTTTTTTTATTTTGAAATTCATTCAAGCGGGAACATTTTAAAATTTCAAACATGTTTACCTGTTACCTATTTTTATCGTTATTATTATTTAAACAAACCGGCATGCACTTTTATTGCAATATAAGTGTACTGCGCATAAAGAGAAAATAGCTTAAAATTATCGATGCTCTGCTTTTTATATTGCAATTTTGTATACTCAAATTTAAAAACGATTTCGAACAAATATAAAATTTCAAAACAATCTTAAAACGCTTGTAAACTGATGACTTGACTTCAATCAAAGAAAGCTTCAAAAACCTGTACTATTTAAAAAGTTTCAAATGCCCAAAATCCACAAATTTATGCTTGATTGAAGTTCAACTTTGAAACCAGATTGTTAACTTTATCAGAAAAATTAACTTTATAATTACTATTATTTTTCATTGTTTATATGTTTCTACAGTGTTTACAATTCCAAACTTACACATCAAAGGTTTATAATATCAAAAATTAGACATTTTTTTACAGTGATCTTGTTTAAAATTTTTTACAAACTTCGGAAATATTTTATGGCACTTAGGCTTAATTTAAGTTCTGCCTCCCGGTTGGGCGCAGGTTTGTTTCCTTTAAACCTTTGGTTTCCATTTCTAGCAGTTTTAATGTTCCTTAGATTCTTTTCCGAATTTGCTTGCTTCATTGTTTGGTTCTACAAATTTGGTGCTTCCTAAATTTTAAAATACTCTGACTGATATTTTCTGCTAGCTATCGCTATATTGCTCTTTTAGGTTTAAAAAAAAATAAATTCATAACAATAATAATAATTATTATTATCAATGTTGAGCACACAAATAGCTTTGGAAATTTTATACTCGTGTTTTTGAGCTCCCCATTTAAAAAAACCACTTCATACGTTAACTAATAAAAATAAAATATTTTTGCTGGGTACCTACACAATTAATGATATAGAAAAAAAGGGGGGGGGGGTAAGTGGCTTGGAAAAGGTAGAGAACCACGACAGTAAACAATCATGAGTAGTTTTTCAATAGAGTTTAGAGGATTTTACATATAGGTTATTTCTTCGTTTTTAAAGTGCCTTCGTACAAAAAAAAAAAAAAAAAAGAAAGAAAGAAAGAAAGAAAGAGAACTCTTATAGCAACTAACTCGGGTAAACAAACTTTTGGAAACAAACCTCTGTGCAATCTCAGAAACCTACCGAATCAGCTGAAATTTCCATATTCTCATGAATTTTTTATGTTGTCTGTACTTT
The DNA here is from genome assembly GCF_026930045.1 of Uloborus diversus. NCBI lineage: Eukaryota > Metazoa > Arthropoda > Arachnida > Araneae > Uloboridae > Uloborus > Uloborus diversus. The sequence continues at coordinate 36,683 of NW_026558960.1, forward strand.
GAAGATTCGTCGGTGGTGTGAAAGCTGATGGAAATGTGTTTCAGTTGTGAAAAAAGCATATTTTTAAAGCTACTTCTTCACTTGTCAATAAACGTAGAGTCAGAAAAATCCCAGCTTTAGGTTTTAGCATTTTTATGTTTATTGCTTTTTTTGGAATTTAGCATATTTTTATGAATCAAATATTTCCATGTATACTTTGTATACAATCTTCTTGAATCCCGTTTTGTCACACAGTTATAAAAAGTTAGTTTGTTATTAAAAAAAATAATCAAAAATACCGTCAAATCCTATTAATCCGGGCTAATAGAGGATCCAAGTCGCCAGAATGGAGTCGTTTCCGAAATTTTAAAGTGTTTTTTTTTCTGAAAGAACATGCTGAAAAACATAAGATCTGACTATTTTTTTTAAAATAATTTGACTAAGTATAATATTTTTAAAAAAATATTTTAATCGGAGCGCTTTTTTTTCGCTTCTGCACATGACATCACAAGTGATGAAATGCCATTCACTGATGCCATTAGCGCAGAGCGCAATATTTAATTTGCTTCTTTATACTCACATGTACTGGCAACGATATGGTTGATAGCAAGCTTAGAGCATAATATTTCATTCGCTACTGAATTATCATAAGCTGGAAACGCGGTAGACAGCAAACATTAACATTCAGTGATCCAAAGTTCATCACTTGTGACGTCATAAAGACCACGCTTTGTTTTAAAAATCGGACACTTAAAAAAAAAAAAATTAAAAATCAAGCGTTGGGAAAATAAAAGTTTTTTTCTTGCTCCATGTTATTATTATTATTATTATTATTATTATTATTTTCTTATTCTATCAATTTCAGTGACTAAAAGTAATACTTTTGACTGAAGGAAACAACCCCATTAATGAAGGTGTGGATTAAATAAACTATCGCAAAAAATAAGCTTAGGTAGATAAACAAACTAGTGTGCAAAGTAAAAATTGTATTTTGATTGCAAGGGAATAAAATATAAAGCTGCATAATAGACAACTACAAAAATGCAAAATACGGCCAACAAACATACATAACTGCGCTAACTCGCCTTTTATTTGTACAGTATGTACATCTAAGGTGCTGTTCGGATTAAATTAAGTTCGGTTTAATAGGACGCGAATAATGAGGGTTTACTGAATCTACGTGGTTTTACATAAAGTCACTGTAGACTTGTTCCAGCTTTAAGGGCTGAGCATTTTATTTCACTTTACAGTAAAAGCTCGATTAACCGAGCTGGTTGGGACCGAACCTCCTTCAGTAAATCGAAAAATTCGGATAAAAGAGGTGATTCAAGGTAGACTACAGAAACCTCAAGATTTTTACACGTACACAACTACAAAACAATTACTAAGTGTGTAGATATTACTTTAGTTATAAAAAATAAATATGCTTAACAAATGCTACAGAAATTAGAAAATGCAAGGAGCACTCTGAACTTAAATTTGGAGGGGGGGGGGCGAAAATTCTCAATTTGCCGGATGGAACTCCAAATTTTGCCGAATGATGATAAATTTTCCTATTGGAACTCTACAATTTGGCCGAATCGTCAGACAAAATTTTTCGAACAAGGAAAATTTTGTTTGGTTATAGCGACCTCCCGTGGCCTCCTATGATCCCCCCCCCCCGAATGTAATGTAAGTTTTATTAAGCATTTTATACGTACTTTAGCCTCCGAAAGAGATATTTAGCTTTAATTCATAAGGAATTCGGTAACTATGCAGTAAACTTTATTGTGTCATTAATAATACAGTTAATTTGAACTTACACAGTTAAAAAAAAAAAAAAACTTAATGAAACAAAACTTTACCTTCCAATACAGTCGCTTTTGAACTTAAAAGAATTTCAAAAGCTAGAATTATTTACAATGTTCCCGAAATTTACTGAAGGGTGTGGTGAAGAACAAGAATGAGATAGAAATGTACGGAAAACTCTGTGTCCGGAGCAGGACTTGCGGCCATGGAACCCTTCAGTGACCTTAACGCAGGGTTCGCCAAACCGGGCTTAATCCGAAAAAACCGCGTGGGTTTTCGGGGGCCCAATTTGAAAAACCTACTTTCTCGGAAAATTTTTTTTTTTAATTTTTTTAAAAGAATTCGCTGCGTATAGAAAACATTTACTTCAGAGATCAACTTTTTTTACGGCCGTGGGAAAAGAAATGAGTGTTTGAGATATTTGAAGAAACGCATATTGGATTCTATATTACCTGTAAGGAAATGCTGGTATTTGACGGCTTTTTTTTTCTTTTTCTTTTTTTGAGCAATCACGATTGCTTATTGCTTTCATTTGACTGTTTTGATGTCCTATGATTTTATTTTCTCACCGCCACCCTCCGTAGCATCACCGTCGACCGGCTCCTCACGATGCTGCTCCTCTAGCGAAAACCGTCTCCAGGTTTCGTCAATATCCTACACTTACACGCATGCATACACGCACCTACACACATATACAAACAAACACATACACACACATACATACACCTATACACATACAAAAACACATACACACACACACACACACCTACACACTCACATACACACAACTACCCACACTCTCCTGCCTGCACAAAGACACAAACACATATGCCTACACACCACACACATACATACCCCCTCCCACACACATTCATACAACTACCCACACTCTCATGCCTGCACAACACACATGCTTACACACATACATATACCTCCCTACACACAAACGCATACCCCCCACACACAAACACACATACCTACATACACACACACACACTCGCGATCGCGAAAAACATAATTTGAATTCAAGATGACAAAATTCAAATTATTTTTTCTTTCTTTTTTTCGTTCTTTATTTTCAGTGGAAACCAAATAAGTAAGCTTGTACAACAAAGCTAAAGTACTATAGAAAATAAATGGCAGAAATGAAAAAAATGACAAATTTGCAGATATTGTCTTTTATTTTCTCACTGCAGTATATTTTTTTCAATACCTAGTCCAGAAATTGCCACTTTCCATTCTTTGCAATGTATAAAGTATTAGAAGTTAAAAGTACGAATGAATTTCAAAATGACTACTTCTGTATGTATGTATGTATATCCGGATAATCTTCAAAACTACTGGACCGATTTTAATCATTTTTTCACCATAGATAGCCACATTATCAGGGAGCAACTTAGGCTATAATTTATTCCTAAAAAATTTAATTTAAAAACGTTATGATGGAAAACAGTAAATATCATGTAATTTCCCCATAAATGATTAAATATAAGACCCATTGTTACGAAAATTCGTTGCCTTACAACAGCAATATTGAAAGTAATCATAACGAAAATTTTGAATCAAGGCTTCTCTGGAGCAAGCATGACATTTATTGCTTTCTTAGAAATTGTATCCTCATCTTTATACATAAATGGCTGCTTCTGTATGTATGTGTGTATGTCTGGGGTAATCTTCAAAACTAGAGTTTGAAATAAGTTTTCTCTAAAGCGAAAAGGTAACATGCTTAATCAATCTATTTTTCCTGAAAAATGGACAAACTTTAGTAACTGAGAATGAATGTGTTAAGTTGCATGCATCTAGATGGGTTGAGCTGAACTGTAAGAACTACAACAAACGAATTGGTTGCATTTGAGTTTTCAGGTTTTGTAAACATATAAGATAGGCTTTTTTTTTATATAAGTACATTGACACTTACATTTTTCTTCCCTCTTTTTAAAACTTAATTCAATTGATAGAACTCTTAATTTTATTATTGCAAGACAAGATGTTTGCAAATAAGATAATTTTCGGGCTTGTCATCCTATTTTTTTTTATTTGTTGTAATTTTAGTTTCATTGCGCTACTTTAAAAAATTGTTAATTTTTTTTAAAAATAAAATATAGTTTTTTTTTTTTTGTTCACGACTGTATTGGATAATAAGTAACTGATCAAAAGCACCATAAGTTTATGAAAGTTGTATACATTTTTTTTACAAATGTCTAGTGAAATTTGAAACTATGTTATTTTGTGTTCACATTATTATAATCTAATAAAGAAAATTAGAAATGGTGTTATTTTTTAGAAACATTATGTAGAAAACTAAAGTCCAAAAATAAATTGCCGATCTAATGAAAAGTCTATGTATTTTCTCAGTGGGATCAAGTATCCCCCATGAAGGGATCATGTATCCCTTCATGTGGGGGATACATGATCCCTTTATGAAATTTTTGAAAAAAAAAATACTATACCAAAACAATATCTGTTTAGTTTCAACTAAAAAAATACTGTCAGAGAGAGGGAAAAATTACCTTTGTTCACGTACTTTAAAATTTAAAAAAAAAAAAAAAACTGATAATTTGCGGCAGAGAAAACAAATGAAAACTAAAGTGGGGATCAAATATCCCCAGTCTCCCCAACCCGAAAAAACTAAATGTTTTCATCAAAAACCCGAAAAAGTCTGGGAATTTGCTCAAAAACCCAGATGGATTGGGCTTTTTTTTAAAAGGGTTTTTTCAAACCCTGCCTTAAGATGATATTGCTAACTTATTTCGAAAAAAAAAAAATCAATGAAACTGATTTCGGTCAAAAGAGTTTCGGATAAACAAGGCTCTACTGTAGTTAGAAATTCAACTGTTTTTGAGATAAGTTATGATAAACACACCATTGCCTTGCAAATTTGAATTCGTTCGAACACTTTTGCTAATTTCCTGAATGTTATCCGAGACGTTCTAGATCAGGGGTGGACAACCTTTTGGGAAGAATGCCACTCCGGAGAAAATAAAATTATGCGTGCAACGTTCAGGTTTCCTGACATACTCAAAAACATGAAAAGGGGAGAGAATATTACTTCTGGGTTAATTACGTGATTTTTATTCAATTATCAGTATTTCCATGTAAATCAGACTATAGCGGATAGTTCAAAAATAGTGCAATAAATAAAACAAAAGCTAAATAACTACACAGCGTGGCAAAAAATAACTTCAAACGCTTCTGACAGGATTCTTGCTAATTCTCATGTAAAATGACCCCCTGAGTGCCTGAGTCTAAATATGACCACAGTTTTTCCCCATCGCGTCCCACTTTTTTGAAAACGGTGCATCCCAATGTTTTTTTTTTTTTTTTTTTGAGCAATCTCGATTGCTTATTGCTTTTATTTGACTGTTTTGATGTCCTATGATTTTATTTTCCCTCCAGCACCCTCTGCAGCACCACCGTCGACCGGCTCCTCACGATGCTGCTCCTCTAGCGAAAACCCTCTCCAGGTTGCGTCCATATCCTACACTTACACACATGCATACACGCAAATACACACACCCAAACATATACACACACATACATACGCCTACACACATACACAAACACATACACAAACAACTACCCACACACTCATACCTGCACACAGACACAAACACATATGCTACACACACACACATTCCCCCTCCCCACACACACAAACACTCACACACACAACTACCCACACACTCATACCTGCACACAGACACAAACACACATGCCTAAACACATCCACATACCCACCTACACACAACCCCCCCCCCACACACATAAACACACACGCCTACATACACAAACACACACACACACACATACACACACTCGTGATTGCGAAACACTGAATTCAAGAAGTCAAAATTCAATTTTTTTTTTTTTTTTTGAGTTCCGACAGTTTTATAGCTATTATTTTTATTTTGAGGGAAAGGGATTATTATTTATTCTATTAGATATTAACCCTCTTCTGAGAGGCAAGAGAGGTGCAAAGTTCAAAAGCATGAACATTTGGAGCAAGTTGGAAGACTCATGGAGGTATTCCCCGCTAAAATATTTTTTAAATCATCAAAAACGATCTTTTTTTCTTTTTCTAGGGGTTTGTTTTCAATTTTTTTCATTTATGTTTCAAACAAAAATTAAGCGCGCCGTCCTCAAAAAGAGGAACGTAATGAGGGGAAACGGAGGTCGTATTTGGATTCAGGGGGTCATTTTACACAAGAATCAGCAAGAATTATGTCAGAGGATTTTGAAGTTTTTTTTTTTTTTTTTGAGCAATCACGATTGCTTATTGTTCTCATTTGACTGTTTTTGGCGTTACGCTGATTTTTCCCACCGCCACCCTCCGCACCATCACCGTGGACCGGCTGGCTCCTCACGATGCTGCTCCTATAGCGAAAGCCGTCTCCAGGTTGCATCCATGTCCTACACACACACGCGCATACATACACAACTACACACACACACGCGCACATACACACACACAAACACACATACACACACAAACACATACACACACATGCACACATACAAACACTTACACGCATACATACAGACACCCACACACACACACACACACACACATACACAACCACCCACACATTCATGCATGCACACAGACACAAACACATATGCCTACACACACATACACATACCCCCCCACACACATTCATACACACACATACACATAACCCGTACACACAAACACACACGCCTACATACACACACTCGTGATTGCGAAAAACATAATTTGAATTCAAGATGTCAAAATTCAAATTAATTATTATTATTTTTTTTGTTGCGCAGTACTATTAAAAAGTCAATTCTTAATGTGGCTTATGACTTAGGATTAATTCTTGAAGATGTTAACAAGTACGTGAACGCACCGCAGAAAAAAGGAAGCCTTTTTTAACTTATGCTTCAAGAATATTTCGCTCAGTAGTAAAAACTCTACATATTAGAACAACGGCAACTGCCCCTCAAACCTCCCATTATAGTTAGAACAAAATAAAAATACATACCCCCGAACAATGGTGGATGTTTCTTGGAGTGAGAAAAAGTTTTACTGCAACTCCAGAGCGCGTGTCTGCAATTTTAACGTTGTTTTTCATACTTTGATTTGTTTTACAATTGATGAAACTTTCGTAATTTATGAGTTTTTAAAATTAGTTTCATTGTTTGTGTATGTTTCCATCAAAACACCTTTTGGCCCAAAATTAGAACATTCTTTCTGACACAAGCTCTTTGTTTATTTGTTTATTGTAATACGTGGAATAGCTTAACTCTGAGATAACTTATTCTGGTATCGTTCTACTACTTAAGGCGCATTTCAAATCATCACTGATGCTTTACCTTCCGATTAACATGCATTTTTTCCCGTAATGTAAAAAAAAAAAAAAAAAAAAACTTCATATATGAAACATTTCTACAACTCAAACCAGTTCTTAAAAGTTTGAATACGGCATTTATGCTTAATTTCAGGAAATATTCCACATCATAATTCTCTCGGGTTCCGGTTATGCGAAGGAAGATGATGATATCTATTTCGAGGAGCATTTTACAATCCCCTCTTCTGCATAACAATTCGTTCTTTTCGTGTCAAGTTAAACTCATGAATGCATAAATACACCAGCCCTATGGGCTACCTTTTTCTGTTAACATAAACGATCTGTAATCGCGTTTAATGCTGTGATTATTCGTGCGATAGATTTTATCACGGGTGTAAATTCATCCATAACATATCGATAATGATCTGTTAACGATTTATGATAATTATCGTTTTCGAAAGCTATCGAATCTGAAATTATGTTAAGTTTAAAATTTGGAACTGTTAGTTTTACGCTTTCACTTTTATACACTCTATGTCTGGAGTTGCAAACATTTTGAAATAAAAATGGTATCTTTACACTTTCATCACATGGTATCCTTACACTTGATTGCTTGATGAAATCAAGGAACACGTTAACACTTCTTTTTTAGTTAAAACAATGCATAGCAAGTGGCACAGCTGAAGGGGGGGGGGCTTAAAAAACTTTAAACACCGCCCCCTCAAAAAAATTTCAAACCACCTTGAAATAAAACGATGCTGAAGTTGGATTTCTTTGATGAGTTGATTTTCTTCTTTCTGAATTTTTTTCTTTGCTGTGTTTTAATGAGCAATGTTTTCCCCTTCAAAAATGCATTCCGCATGCTTTTTATCAGCTAAAATCCTTAGGAATTCAAATTTCGAAAGAGCGTAAAAATAAAGATGTAAAAAATGTTTCCAGACTTGACACTTGTGGTTCCTTACATGCTCAGTAATAAGCCTGTGGGAAGTGGGGGTACTGGGTGGTGTTTGAAGAGAAAGCAAATTTCGTTTAATTATGTATTGGCTTTTCTTCATTTATCAATACTTGTTTATTAACCGTTTATTTAGATGCTTTCTTCAACATTTGTTTTTGACTCTTGATCGATTGATAGAAATGTAGTTGGATACTGCATGATTTATGTACAGTTGAATTTTTGTTTAAATATGTTGCTTCTAAAATCCATACTTCATGCTTATTCGCTTCTTATACTTTGATCGTTTTCATCAGGTGACACCATCAACTCCGTTTCTATCTCAACTTTCACTTGAGGTGAAAATTTGCTGTCCGCCCCCCCCCCCCCCGAAAAAAAAAAAGACTTTTAACATCTTATGTGAACACGAAGATCGGTCAATTCAAACAATTCATCTTTATTATTTTTGCAGTTTAACGAATATCAGAAGTTCAAATTAAAAGTCAAATGAATTACAAACGCATTTCGTGTAAAATTTTCACCGCTCCTCCCCGCAATATTGCGTTCTGTTTTCGTTAAAATTTGTAATATTAAATATAATTCGGGGAGGCAACAGATCAGGGAGATTAAAGTCAGGGAACTTTATTAATCAAGAAAAAATCGGGAAAATATTAAGGAATTTTGAAAAAATAACAAAAATTCAGGGAAAATTGATTAAATAATGAAAAAAAAAATTTTTTTTTTTTTTTGCTTTGCAAAATTAAGTACCTTAATTTCCTACACATCTTCTGCCAATTTTCTGTTTAGAAAAAAGTAAAATTAATGAGGTGCGATTACACACTGCGGCATATTTGTGCATCTTTTTTTTCTCCACGTCAAAGTATTGAATCTTAACTTGCAAGTATTAAACACAGGACGAACTTCCTATGATTCCTTCTGTGTCTGTAAAGTTTTTTTTTTCCCCTACGTTGCTCGAATTTACCTTTTTCGCGTTCCATGCTACTTAAAATAAACGAAGAGGAAACCGTCATTAGTGTCTAAGCTCCATTACTTTTACTCATTGTCTTGAAGTAATTAGCGTACTGTATAATCATGATTTCAAGAAAAAATCTTTGTTTTTTAAATTAATACAGATAAAAGCTTAAAAGTTATTACTTCTTTGTGTTTTTAATTTAATTGCTAAAATTAAACGTTAAATGAAAATCAGCTTTGTTTTTCGACATCGTATTATTCGATGTTGCTTCAGATCATACGAAGGTTTTTTTTTCTTTTTCAGACTTTAAAATTCTCTTATTTTAAAACCAAGTTATATATACATATATATTTTGAAATTAATTGATTGTTTTTTGCATTTCAATGAGGTTGTTGACAAAAGTAATCTAAGATCTATTCCCCGACAAATTAGGAAATCATTTGAAATTAAGTTACCTTGTGTACATACGTAAATATTTTTATTGTTTTTTAATAGTTAAAATGCTGTATTCATTCATTAAAACCTAAGTTCTTGATTAGAGAATAGCTCAATATGACTTGTCGTCATAAGGTTTCAATTTGTTTTACATAAATATGTCTCTTATTTACATAAATAAAACTACATTACTTCTATACTTTCACTATTACTTGTTATTCTTGCAGCAATAATTACGCTGCTTGAAAATTTAGTTCAAAATTATTTACATATAAACTTTTTAGTTTTATCGTGATTAGATATTTCTTTAAGAGTGTTAGTAATAATTTCTTAAAATTCTTATGTTAACTGGTTACTGGAAGTAAAGAGTATTTGTTTTAGATTTCCTACAATATTTCCCTGTAGATAATTTAATGTACTATTTTCATTGAAAAAAGGAGCATCTTTTCAAAATATATTTTTACTTAAGAGCTTAAAACGTTTTAAACATTGCATTTTATTTAAAATACAATGGTTTTCAAGTAAGGCAAAGTAAGGAAGCCCAGGGTTCGTACAGGTCATGGAAATCCTGGAAAGTCATGGAAAAAAAAAATTCAGACCTGGAAAAGTCATGGAAAATTAATATTTTCATTAAAAGTCATGGAAATTTATTTTAAGTCATCGAAAAATGTCCTGGGCAGTAATAAAGAATGTAGAGAATTAAAATTTTGAGTGATTCAACCGTATTGCAAATTGCATGTAAAAGCTATTAATACTCGAAAATTGAACAATCTCAAAAACGAATCTGAGTTTAGGGATCCTATTGCATCCGCTTCTCTAACACTCGCCCGCCTTTTTTTGTAATGTGATTTTACTGCTGAAACATCCCTAATTTTGAATTCGCCATTATTTTTAGAACTTATATATTATATTCTGTAGTAGTAGATTTAGCATGTTCTTGCTTTTACCACGCCCACTTAAAAACTGTAATTTAATTGCATCCGAGTTTATTTCAACCACTTGTAATTGTCAGAGCTTATCTTAATTTGTTGAAAGCTTTAGAAAATGAAGACTCTAGTCAGACGATAGAACATACAAATAGGGAAATTCTAAAAGTCAAACAGTAGTGCTCAACGTGCAGCTCGCAAAATTGATCCTTATGCCCAGCTGCAATATCTGGTTTAGAAAAATGAATTTACTGATAAACATGACTTTACTTCAATGAATGAAAATACTGTCAAGTTACATGGGTGATTAGAAGCACTGTTGACACCAAACGGCATTTTTTTTTTTTTGAAGTAAATTTACGATTGAAACCTTAGTAATAAATCATTCCACTTTTGTCCCATTCATTACTATTTTGCCCTATTTATTAAATAATTATTAGACATTTAAACATCAGTATATTGCATTCACTATATTTTTACTTAACTGAAGTTTACATGATAAAGACAAATAAGAATAGTTTATTAGTTTCTGCAGTGTGCATTGATATTTTTTTAGTCAAGTAAGTGCTTTGATGAGGTAGTGGGATTCATGTAAAAGTTTTGCTAATGCCCACTTCCGAAAAAAATGGCAGGTTTGACATTAAATACTACCATTCTCTCCGTTTAACAAGGTCATGAACCTTTTCATGAAGTCATGAGAAAGTCTAGGAAAAGTCATGGAATTTTTTCATTGGAATTGTGTATGAACCCTGGAAGCCATTATCATTGGTAACAAAAATCAGGGAAATTTGATGAACTTAATCAGGGAAATGAGGAAAAAGTCAAATAACTTTTTTTCAGTTTCTGTCGCCACCCTGTAATTTAAGATGCATTGAGGGAAATTTCAGAATTAAAATATCTATATTTTTTATAAACTCTAAAATCCACTTTAGATGTCGCAGTTGGGTGTCATCCGGGGCGAACCGCCCCTCTCGCCCCCTCGCATAGTGACGCTATTGGACATTGGACACCATCAATATCCCCCCCCCCCCGGCATCACTATGCATAGCTACTAAATGAAATTCAGTGTTGCGCATAGAACCCCATGCTGTTTCTGAACCTGCAGTCAACAAGCGACTCGAAAGGGAAATTACATAAAATGACTCTTCACAATTGGTTGTATTTTTTTGCATCATTGCGATGATTAATGGGAAACGAGACCGTGGCTGATCAGATACCGAACTGTTTCGTGTTAAAGGAAGAAAGGAAACAAGGAGTAGAGAGAAACTTTAGTAAATCGCTCATTATTTTTTGACGCTGTGGAACTATTAGAACGTAAATGAGCGTAGTAAAACTAAAAGAGCTGGATTGGAAGTTTCCAGGAGAACTGTATTCAAAAAAAAAAAAAAAAAAAAAAATCCGCGAACTCTGTGTAATGTTACACACGAGTGCTGAATTAGATTCGATGTGATTAAAAGGCCTAACTACACACGGGAAACAATGTTTAACGAAATTTCTGTTGTGTTTTAGATGCGTGAGCTGTTTTAAAGTAAAATAGGCATGACGATTTCAAAACTGTATTTAGTTTTCTTTTACTTAAGTCAGTCTTTTCTCTACATCTTATGCAAATGACCACTTTCGGGAGAGTACCTATCACAGGAATCCGTAGGGGCGATGGGAGGTCACAGTGACCTTCCAAAATTTCTTTATTCTACAAATTTTACCTGTCGATTCGGAAAAATTATCATTATTTGAAAAAAAATTGGAATTTTATTCGGCAAAATTATTATCACTCGGCAAGTTTTTTCTGACGATTCAGCAAAATTATCATTATTCGACAAAATTTGGAGCTCTATTTGGCAGCATTATCATCATTCGGCAAAATTTGGAGCTCTATCCGGCACATTGTGTTTCCACCCTTTCAAAAATTTAACTTCTGTGCTTCCCTAGGAATCCCTACTACTCTCCTATCGTTTGACACAAACCTTTTTGAATTGAAAAAAGTTTTTTTTTTTCGGAAGTGTTATTACTGTTCACAACAAATTTTAATTTATTTTATTGTCGCTGCAAGCAGTTAAATTTTCAGTAAAGTATAAAATAATTTCGTGCTCTTCAGTAACGCAAAAAGGTTATTTCTTAGTATTGTGTATGCCAGGAGATCCCATATTTATATTCCGAGTTTGGTATAAAAATTCATGAAACTTTCAGGATTTTTTTTATAGCACACAAAAGAAATATGATTATGAAAATTAGCACGGCCACTCGTCGTCGTCCTTTTCTCATTTAGGCAGAAGCGCAGTTTCCAGCAAGTGCTAATGGTCAAACGATGACAACCGAATGAACATGATAGAAATTGCTATCATCGAACGCTTCTCAACCCTGTCATTGATGTACGGAATTTTGTTACATTACTATTTTCAAATAATCATAAATATGCAAAATCAAATTCATTTAAAAAACTGAGAGAATACGCTATCTTTTGAAGCATGCCAGAAAAGTATACGCCTTCCACTCTCCAAGGGGCGCTCCATGGGAGGTCACTGGGACCTCCCGAAAATATCCTCATTCGGAAAATTTTGCCTGACAGTTCGGAAAATTTGGAGACATAATTTGTAATTTTTCAATGACCGAGTGTCACTTTTCGTTAGATGTAACTATGTGTGCATACCCATATTTTAACGTTCGGCAAAATTTGGAGTTCCCTTCGGCCCCTTCCCAAACGTTAAAGCTCGGGGCACCATTGTGCCCTCCAATGCAACCGTGTGTAAGTCCCCTTCCAGTTTTGCCAAGCCTTAAAATATACATTAAAACAGTCCAACAAGTAAAAAACAGCTCATCCTAGTACGTTTTTTACCTTCCAGACGCAAATGAACTATGATCCCTGCCAATCCACTTGACCTAGCGATTTATAATATAAAATACCGACTTGGAAAATTACATGGGTTTGACCCCCCCCCCTGAAGTAAGGGTATGTAGAGATTTTTCCAACTCCTCCCGTCGTGACCTTTACGTAATTAATGAATGGCCCCGAAGCACTTTTCTCCACATCACCCCACCACTTAGCGATGCGCCTTAGGTTTTACCGTCCGGATTCGCGTAGCGAGCTCCCCGCATGGCTGGGATCTGCGGTCGGAAGTCTACGCAACTGACGATTCAGACCGACGTTTAAAAAAAACTGTAAATTTTGAAGAAGTTATCCGTATTTTTTACAGAAAAAAACTGTTCGTAATAAAATACAGGATTTCTCTGTTTTTTTGAATCTGTAACCGGTTATAAGCGTTAACTGTTACCATCGCCTCACCGCGTACTTTGTTTATCTTCGAAATTTCGCCCGCCTGTTTGGATTTTGGTTCTCGTGCTCGAGTTTTTTGATCTTATATTTATTTAAAGCGAGTAAGTCTTAAATCGTTTGCAACTTCCATTTCATTGCATCCTAATCAATATTTTATTATTATGTTTTTTTGTCATCTGTTACAGAGGCATATTCGGAAATTTAGCTTTGTATACATGTGTTTCGTAGTAGTAAATATTGAAATGTATTTATAAAAGTATAGTTTCATTTTTTAATCTTCATAAAATAATAAATCAGCTTGAATAAATAATAAAAATACGGAAGATTTCTGTAAAATAAACGGAAGAAAACTGGCGTCCTGGCTGACAGTTTTTTTCCGTAAATTTTACAGATTTTTTTTACAGTGCGGAAGGCTACGGATGTGATGGTGCTTATTGCGCCAGGGAAGATTCCCTTGCTGGGCGTCAATCCAGCTGGCAGTTTACCCCTTTATGTGTGAGCCTGTATATCTCACCACATCTCATTAGCGCCGTTCACATGACGCTTTTCGACCCAGGAAAAACCCTGCTTTCGACCGCAAGCCGGTTATTTGCTAGGGAAATGCTGGAATTTTTTTCCTCCTGCTTGGGGGTAGGAGAAAAGCCGGGTTGTTACCCAGAATGCACTGCGCCAACTGTGACGGTTTACTTCCTCCATTCAGGATTTGCGCAAAGGATGCTGGGTAAATCCGCTCTCTGGGATAAACCAGCTTTTCACATGTGAATGAGGAATTTTTCGATCCGGGTTTTTGCAGAGCCGGAGCGAGAAAATGCGAGGTAGAAAAACGTCATGTGAACTGGCACATTGGTGCACAATGGCTCCTTGACTCCGTAAGCACCGGCAGAGTTGCAGATTCAGAAGGAAAATGACTGACTCCATGACTGGCTCCGACTCAGGGAATTTTAAACCTTCGACTTCCGACTTAGACTCCTTTACCCCCTCTCTCGAAAAAAAAAAAAAAAAAGACAACTACTCCGACTCCGCAACCCTGGTATCTTCTAGAATCCCCAATACAGATACAGATAGGAATTTATATGGGCCAGAGCGGGGCTCTTTTACCCTGTATGAGGGAAAGTCATGAAGGAGTTGATTTGAAATGGTGTGAGGGGGGGGGGGATGGAGTAGAAAAAAAAAGGAATCTTTTCAGGGTCACACTATATACATATTTACAGGGATTACATAATTGAAATGACAGGAGAATTGAATAATCTGGAATATGATAAGAACTGAGTATATACAAGTATTTACATCGAATGTACAAGTGGAAAGAAAACTGATAGGCCTAGTCCTATCAGTGCCGAGAATGAAAAGAAGCTTAGGCAAAACCTAAGCAAACAAGAATCATCAACAGATGAACATAGCATCCGACGGCATATTTTTGCCACCAGAATTAAATGTGAAGAAGATTTGATCGAAGATCAGTGGGTTATCGTGATAACCAAGTTTGGTGAAGAAGTTTGTGGTGGTGTCAACAATATAGTTTTTGATGTAAGATATCCCCGAGTCCTTATGCAGGGTTTTATTGGAGACGAACCATGGAGCTCTAAAAATTCTCCTGAGTATTTTATTTTGGAGAATTTGAATTTTTTGATGTTACTAGCAGCAGCATATCCCCAGCAGGGGATACTGTATATGAGAGCAGAGCGAATGATCGTGGTGTAAAGTAGTAGTCTGCTTTTAGTGTTCAGTGAGTTATTTTTATTAAGGAGAGCGTATAAATAGCCCACTTTGACATTGGCCATTTTGATAACTTGTTCAATGTGATAGTTGAACCTGAGCCGTCTGTCATTATAGAATCCCCAATGAGGACCAAGGACAGTTAAAAATAAAGAAATTATAGGAAAAGTTGCCAAGTATGAATGTATCCTAAAGCATCAGAAACAAAAACTGTTTTCAGCTTCACTTATCGCGAAAGCAACTGCTCACTTTCTGTCTGTCCATGATAGTCAGTGGAGCAGGTGACAGTCGATGATATATCGTCACCACGGTTGACACCTAACTCTGATCCGATCTCGTCAGTCGATCAGTGGGACAGCGCCTGGCTAACGGATTCCGTTAACAGAGCGCTAAACGCTCAGGATCCGTTGATCCCTCCGAGTTCCGATCGGGGAGTCACAATCCGAGGGCCCACCGGCAAACCTTTGGAGCACTCACCCGAAACAGGAAGTTGCTTATTAGCTGCGTACAAGAAGGGATGAGCAAGATGATCGCAATCCTCGCCGAATCTTCGGGGTGTTTGTCGTGCCTTGAAATTAGGTCGCCCATGATTTCAATCGTATATTTGTGATGGAATGAACATTTAATCAAAGCGATTTATTCAATGGGGTCGTTTCCAAAGTTTTAAAAGTATTTTTTTTCTGAAAGAGCGTGCTTAAAAACTTAGGATCTGACCATTTTTAAATAATTTGTTTAAGTTTAATATTTTTAAAAAAATACTTTAACCGATGCGCTTTATTGTTTACACTTTTCGCCGATGACATCATAAATGATGAAATGCCATTCAGTGTTGCCATTCACAGAGCAAAATATTTAATTCGCTTCTTTACTTACATGTGATGTCAACGATATGGTTGATAGCGAGCGTAGAGCGCAATTTTAATTCGCTTCTTAATTATCATAACATGGAAACGCAGTAGAAAGATGCACCAAAGAGCATCATTTGTGACGTCATCAAGAGCTTGCCTTGTTTGAAAAATCGGACATTTAAAACAATTAATTAAAAAATAACTGTTGGGAAAATGAAAGTATTTTCTGGGTCCATGTTATTTATTTTGCTTATTCTATCAATTTCAGTGACTAAAAGTAGTGTTTTCGACTGAAGGAAGCAACCCCATTCTGGAGAGTGCTGAATTTGTGGCGGGCGTTTTTTCGTCACTCTTCTTCCTGTGATTTATAGCGATGGCCGCAACGTACTGCCATGATAAGCACAAAAGTCGTATCTACAGCGGCGAAATTGCCGTTTAAAATTGTGTGCGCCTCCATGTATTTGATTCAGATGCCACTTTTTCAAAAAATCAAAAAAAAAAAATCATTTACAAATGAGGCAGTGAGAAGAAAAGGGATGTAAGTGGACATTTTCAAGTTTTGAGCAAAACGTGTAAAAAGATAACGTCCCAGGTAGGTTTTCATTGAATTTTTTTCTCAAATTATGCTGTATAACAGCACCTACCAGGGCTAAAGTACTAACTCTTGCCCCAAGAAAAGGAGAGGGTCACCTCCCATTTGTGCAGGTTATCTCCAAATTTTTAATTTTGCCACTTACATCCCTTTACTTCTCACTGCCTCAAATGACCATAAAATATTGTACTATTAAGTTGAAATATGTGACAAAGAACCACCTGGTGACTGTTACTCAATTTTGATAAAAAGTGCAGATACGACTTTTGTGCTTAGCACGGCAGCGTAGCTATCGAATAATTTTCAGAAAAACCTAATTTAATGTAAGGTAAAACCACCAGGTGTTGACACTGCACGAATAATTGACACTGCAATAGTAGTTGACAAAAGGGGTGGACTGTGTCCCCCAAGAACGCGCCTACCTTGACTCCCAAAGGGCGTATAAGTTCGAAAGCGCAAAAAGAAAAAAAATCGCCTCTGGTTGATACTACAATAATAGTTGACATCTTTTTGTTAGAGCCAAACTGTATTCCATTCTCTGCAAACAGCAGCTGTGCCCACAGTACTCAGTAAATCGACTTCTTACAAAACCAATCGAATTTTTAGCTTATCGTGCGTCACCAAACACTGTACAATTTGATTAGGATTTTTTTAGTTTTAGTAATTTACGGCAGGGGTGCTCCGAACTTAAATTTTACGTAGGGTAGAAATTCTCAATTTATACTGAAATTATGCCGAGCGATAAAATACGGTAATGCGCACATAAGTGCATATAAAAAGGAACATTCGTGCATTTGAAAATTGAAATTATATCCTTAAATTTGCCGAATCGTCAGACAAAATTTTAAGAAAAAGTTTTTTTTGGATATCACAGCGCACTCCCGTAACCTCCCATCCGGGCGCCCTTGGTTCGCGGCTTGTGGAATGTAGTTGGTGATTTCTGGATGAGTGAATTTAGCTTAATATCTAGTTAGACACGTGTGCTCACCTGGAGAGGGGGGGGGGGGCTGCGCCATCGAAATTTTTAGGTATATTTTTTGAGTGTTTTGAGGTGTATTTTTCTCATTTTTGAGGGGGCTCTTGCTTTTGGGGGGGGGGTCTTTAGGATGGGCTGCACCCTTGCTCATAAGGGGGAGACACCCCCGAGTTACAACCAGTATTTTCTTAATCAAACTTGAAACACGTCATGTGAAATTAAAAAGTGAAGTGTGTGTACCTGTTGTTCAACTTCTTGTTTTACAACTAGGTAATGTGCAGGCCATCTTTAATGAAAAATAAATCGATGTTAAATTTCTTTAATCAAAAAATACTTTAAAACCATGGAATTTGAAAATGATAAACGATTTTGTATCTCAATACCCACTGATGTGCTCATTATCAAATACAAAAATAACTTATACCCTTTAGTTTTAAATGGGGTGGGGAATGTGACAAGTTGATCAAATTTATTGAAAATCAAAGGACAAAACCATACATTAAATGTAGCTTGACACTAGAATTCGACATAATACTGCTTGCTACCAAAACTTTTTTTTTCTTGCAATACCAGCGAAAAAAATTCAAATATAATTTGAACATTTTAGTTAGAAATATTCTGTTATAATTTAGATGCTTTCTATTAAAATAATTTTGAAATTTCTCAAGCATGTCCTCCTTCACTTTAATCTTTAAACATTTAAAATTTATTTTGTCAGATAAGAAAATGCATTGGTTAAAATAAAAAACTTTTCTTGTTGTACCAAGGGGATAACTGGAGTTTTATTTTTCAAGTTCAATCATTTTTTCGTGCTTTTTTTTTTCAACCATGTATTTTTGATGAACGATGCTTTCATTACATGATTTTACATACTCATTGTATCTTTTCTTTCGTGTAGGAAAATCATGGACTATGTATATCAGCACTGAATTGCTTTGATAGTACTTCCAGTTTCACACTCTGAAACATTTTTAAGCACTTTTACCAAAGTATCACAAAAAATGGAGAAACCTATCACAACTCTTTGTTTATGGATAGGTTTCTGCCTAGTTGCAGATGCACTTAGAAACTATCCCATTCCCAGGTTGCATTATATAAGTGCAACGGGGCCTTCAATGCAACTTCTACCAAGGAACACCTTCATACAAAACATACAGTCATTACTTGAATCTCCAAGTAGTGTCCTTTCACAGAAAGCAGAAAATCTGAAGCAGCGTCAAACGCGGGAACTGATGACTCATCGTATGAGAAATTATCAGCAGTCTCGAATACCGATGCTGACGTCTCCGCAACTTCAAAGGCACATACCACTAAGATCCTTGATGAACACCAAAATGGCTGCACAAGGTTCTAGTCCAGGGTTAATGAGAAACCAACAATACCGTCCTGCTTTTTCAGTACTGGGTACTTCAATTATAAATCCAGCTTTACATGAAATCGACAAAGCTGCGATTGAAAACCATCCAATCTATCAGCAACATCATCCAAGGCCGACAACAATGCTTCGAGGTCCACTTCGCCTACCAGGAAAAGTAATGACTCTTAGACCACAAGCTTCCCTTAGTCAAGTACCTACAGCTAGTGAAACGCAGATCAATCCAAACGTTCCAAGGATTCCGTTGCAGGCTGATTTCGCATTGAGGCAAAATTATATGAAACCTCAAGTTTTGAATTCAAAGGTACAGAACTCTTTTAATGTTCCGAGAACGTCTGCTACTCATCCTGTGAAGCAGTTTGGAGTCCCCCAGCAGCGTCCCAACATTATGGAACTTATTGAGTCAGCTTCACATAACAAGTTTCAACCAACAGCGTTGAACCGTCCTGGGCAAAAAAATAGAGTCGTTGAAGTTTATCATCATATACCAGTAGCGGCAAGTGCAAACACAGATCTGCGCGAGAGATCGCCTGCTGTTGTTTATATATCTAAACCTCAACTTCAAGGGTTAAGTGGATTAAAGACAATGCATCCGGAAATATACTTAAATCCATCATCAAGATTGTCGCAATCAGCCCTCAAATTACCAGCAGAACTAAGTTTGGGGCCTCTTATGCAACCCTATGCCATTCCAGAAAACAAACGGCCTGAGATCTTCATGAATAATTTCAAGCCTTTATTAACGAGACCAAGTCAATACTCAAAGGAACAAGCTTCTGTTTCACCATTCGCGCCTTCAGCTAAAATGGCACCGTCTTATGTATCAAACGCAGATTCTGAACCAGTTCGAAACAGTGATGTTTATAAAAGTAATGGCTTTCGAAATACCCTACAATTTAATGAGAACAGACCACTGGGTAACAAAGCTGACGATGTAGGAGCTCAAAGGTATTCATTGGGTGACAATAACTCGCATTCCAAAAATCCACAATCTGAAATTGACTTGAATGTAGATTCTAATGATAGCAATCTTTCCCAGAAGCAAGAAAATTTTAACCAAGATCATTTGGAAAGCTCTGATTCAAACTTCCATAGTAAAATTTCCCTGGAGGATTCGAATGACGACATACCATTTGTAACAACTACGGAATCATCTCCAAAAGGGAACATCACACCCGCGAAAACATATCTGCAACACTATAACAAAAATATCCATGACGAGGAAGAAACCTACGACGAAGATTTAGAGCAAATAAGAGAATTTTTATCCCGAACGCTACCGAAGCAAGAAGTACAGCCAATTCCACCTAGAAGTGTATTTAATAAGGAAAGGACCAATAACTATCATGAATCTATTCCTCCAGTATCTTTGAGCGACGAGTTTTCCAAAAAATCAGAATTAACTTTTAATAGCTTGCGAAAAACAACAAAAATGCCAAACAGCTTTGGCGGAGCTCCTCAAATCAATAAAACGGTGAGCAAGCCTTCCAACAGCAGTAATCAAAGCTCTAATGAAAACTTTTCTCCTCGACATTACACCAGTAGTTCACCCCCACCGTTTCGTCGTTATTCCACTGTCACCTCCAATTTAGATTTGACAACTACACTTTCTCCACAGGAAGCAGTAGCTAAACAGTTACAAAGAGCAACTACTGTTATTGGTTTTAACTTTTACACAACTGAAATGCCGAAAGTGACGGAAGCAAAAACCACACCAAACGAATCAAACTTAAGCACTCGAAAATCAAATTTGTACCAAAATCAAAAGTATAGGCAAATTAGCGGGTTTTCTACTTCAATAAGTATCCAAAATAACTTGCAAACTACTAGGTCTCCTCAGTGGAATCATGGCGTAAGATATGCTCCTTCCCCTACAAGAAGCAGTCACGCGTTTATTCAAAAGGCAAAAGATTACACAGTTGTTCCAACACAGAACCCAACAATTGTTTCAACACTCGATGAAACGTCTAACCTTTACACAACGAGTGTACCATTACTAAATGCTACTTGGAGTAACTATGGAAACGTCGAAAAGCAGCTACAAAATCTAGATAAGACAATTTATAGAAATCAAGAGGAAGACGTTTCTTCCGAAATCTCAGCTACAGTAACATCAAAACTTAAATTACTCAAACAATATTTTAGAGGTCCACAACATATATTCGCCTTTGAAGATACAACGCCATTCTCCACAACAGATGTTGACCTGACAACAACATACGCTCCCTCTTCAACTACCTTAAGGAGCAATGTAAATAGTGCTGAATTGACTTCAACTCCCCTACCAGCTTCAGATTCGCTGAATATGTTTGGTCAACAAAATGTGAAAGTTTATTCTGCGAATTCTCATGCAAAAGTGATAAATGCTTTGCAATTAGCGAATAAAGTTTTCGGGCGAAGAAATCATACAAGTAAGTTCGGAATTAATACTTCAACGAGCACAGCAAAGCCAAATGTTCAACACAAGTTCACATACGCTCCCACAAGCTATTCAACAGGTACTTTCGATTCTGAAAACCCTACTATAGCAAGAAAATTAGTTTTTAATTTCCGAACTGGAACTACCGACAGTATTTCTCTCCAAACCAGCTCCATTTTGCCAAACTTTAATCACAAAAGCAGTTCTCATAATTCCGTTACAGAAGGATTTCCAACTGGCACGACCGAGTTCGATTTCAAACTGAAAACAAATAATTCGCATATTATAAGAAACGTTTCTCCAGAGACAACCTTTCATACAAAACTTATTCTTAATAATTCATCAAATGATAACAACATGGGATTATATAAAAGTTTACGTCCTGTTACTAAGCCTTACAATAGCCCCACCGTTCCACCAAACCGAAAATTATTCAATGAAACGATTAAGTTTTTGCGAAAAGGCACTTCCAATGTGTTCGACTTCCGCGTAATTCCCTCTGTCAGTTCCGATGAAATATCGTCATTAGGAACAAATCCGAGTTCAACTTTAAGGACCACGAACCGCCCAAACAGATACCCAAGTTACGACGGTGGTTTATCTTCCACAAATTACAGCAGGGCACACGATATCCAAGTTATTGGCTCACATGAAGCAAGCCCTGAAACTGTGACAAAACTTAATTCCAAAGATTCTACCACAGACGCTACTTTAGATAACTACGTTAATCAGACTGAGGATTTTCGAGTAAATGTCGAAACCACTCGGAATGCCATCCAAAAGGCAACAACTTCTCCAAGTGATGATGGTTCCAGAGTTGAGCTGACCACGGAACTGGCGATTGAGGAACAAGCGATCGTCGAATCATTCAAATCTATGAAGGTGAAAATGCAGGAGATGATGTCCAAAGGGTTCCGACACCTCATGCCGATGTTCATGGGATTAAGTTCTGATGTTAGCGTTTCCAATGACTGTACGTTTTCTTTGTTGAGGTGGCTGCGAGGGATCAAATCCATGGAACAATGGGCAGTTCAAAGTAAGTTCTTTTTTTAAATTTAAATAGTAATTCATTAGCTTCGGAGGTACAGAAACTGAACTTCATAAGTCTCTGAACATTATTATGTAATATTCTGTGTACTATTGACATGGTAGCTGATTTACAAAGGAAATTTTACCCTCAATAGATTTCAGATTGCAAATATCTATTCCTTTTAACAGGTGTGCTCATCCCACGAGAGCAGTTTGCAGGGCCCGATTAAGATATTGGGAGGACCTAGGCCAAACACTTTTTCGGGGGGCCCCTGCAGTCAAATTTTTCAATTTTAGCTATTGGCTCGAACAACTTTAGCCATTTGAGAGCCCCTAAGTGTCGAGAGCCCTAGGTCACGGCCTAGTAGGCCTATTCAGTAATCAGGCCCTGGCAATGAGGCATCCTCTCAAATACTACTGAGCACCTTTTAAGAACTAGAACCCACCTCCCCCATCAAAAAATAAAAAGACCCCTAAAAACACCTTAAAAATTTCAATGGCGCCCCCCTTTCCGTGGGCACCTAAGCCTTTAATATTACAACCAAAATAGTGTAAATCTGTGTGAGAATAATATTTTAAATATGCAAAATACTTGTAGAGATTTCGGCAGAAACAGCCTTCATTTAATTTATTCAAATTGAAAATCTGGCTGAACACTGGTTAAAAACCACTCAATAAATTAAAACTCATGAAAATTCTATAGAGCAGGTAAAATCATAGTTCAGTTGCCGTAAGATGGGGTCTAGCCTTGAGACAATTTTTTGCTTCTAAGGGAATGCAGTGGAAAAGGGGGAGTGTTTTTGGTCACTGAGTTCTGTTATTGTTGCAGAATCACCGCGACGATAAATGAATAGAACAAACTGATCGACAACAACAAAACAACAAAAAAAAAAGTGAGAGAGGAGGTGTTTTGTGATGGTAACTTAAAGATAACGATAAACTTAAAAAAAATCATTCCTATGAGCACTGTAAATGATCGTGACAAGCACGTGCATTTCATAAAAAGGCGTAAAAAACATGAGTTCTGAAAAATTTGCTTGCCTGATCAATGCAATGATGCGGCAATTCATTCCAGCCAGTATCGCCATCATCTCGGTGACTGCAGAGCTCATATTTTCAGCGCCGGTGGATTTTACGCTCTGCATGCTGCGGTTGCAGATTCAAAATAATCGGAGGGACAAACGGGTTAATAAGAATACTCTCATCTTTTTTTAGACATAACACCTGTTTACAGCACTTGTTTCCATTTCTGCTGCCGGTCACACATGTCTAGATACCCAGTGTCCATTTCTCCGAGGCGGGACTCCATCCGTGACGCGTACATTGTTTCAGTTTCGATTCTTCGTTCACTTTCGACAGGTCCATTTCACTTGGACATTGGTCGTTTTCACTTTCCGAAGAAATTTTGCTAATTACCTCTCATTGATTTTTTTTTCTTCAGAAATTAAGATTTGTTTAACATAGACTTATCTTAATTCATAATTTTTGCAAAACTGCAAGTAGTTTAACGTTGAACGAAAAATATACGTTGTGCAAACGATCTTTTCTCCTGGGTTATTGCATTTTTTAAGCTGAATTCAGTAGCCTAATAAATTCTCGAAATACATTTTGGTTGATTTATAAAGAAAAATGTTAACACAGTATCTCACTGACATTTTAAAAAGTACCATGTCAGCCAGTTACCTTGCTTTTGAGAATTTTTTAAAATCATCCAAAATTTATTTCAAGATTTCAACTATACCATTAAATTCAGCTTCAAAAATACAATAATCCAGGAGAAAAGATCGTTGGCACAACATATATTTTGCGTTGAATGTTGCTAAATACACACTGTTTTGCTCTACAAATGTCGGTCAGTTACTCGAGAAATTGACCTCATATATATAACTAGTGGTACCCGCACGGCTTTGCCCGTAGTAGAAAATTAAAAGGTCTTTTGGTTCGCCTGTATATTTACAAATAATGGATGGTGAATTTCTCGCCAATTGGCCTGTCCATGTCACGGTTCCACGATATAATAACTTGGTAATTTACTCGTCCTTCTTATAATAATTTTTCTTGAGAAAATGTTTTTAAAATTGGAATAGAAAGAAAAAAAATCGAATTTTCGAAAAATCGCTTCGAGGTGCACATCCCCATGCTACAAACTAACTTTGTGCCAAATTTCATGAAAATTGGCCGAACGGTCTAGGCGCTATGCTCGTCACAGACATCCAGACAGAGAGACTTTCAGCTTTATTATTAGTAACTAGTGGCACCCGCACGGCTTTGCCCGTAATAGAAAAATTAAAAGGTCTTTTGGTTCGCCAGTATATTTACAAATAATGTATGGTGAATTTTCTCGCCAATCGGCTTGTACCCACGTTACAGTTCCACGTTATGATAATTTCGTATCTCGCCAATTCGCTTGTGCCCATGTCACGGTTCCACGTTATGATAATTTCGTCATTAATGATAGTTTTTTTCTTAAAATTGGAATAGAAAAAGAACCACATCGAATTTTCAAAAAATCGCTTCGAGGTGCACACCCCCATGCTGCATACTAACTTTGTGCCAAATTTCATGAAAATCGGCAGAACGGTTTAGGTGCTATGCGCGTCACAGACATCCTACAGACATCCAGACATCCTCCGGACAGAGAGACTTTCAGCTTTATTATTAGTAAAGACGATAAAGAAGACTATCTTGTACTACATGTGCGATTAAATATATTAAGCTATTGATTAATCTTTCAATGAGCGAAAATGCAGATTTTTCAACGATGCTAATGTAACTTATTAAAAGTTAATAAGAATACCGTCGACTGAATAGAAGAAGTGCTACAGTGTTGAAAAATCAGTTTCAGACTGAAAAAGTCACATGATACATCTCAAATTTGATGATGATAACACGCCAACATATGTACGTAGTATGGTGAAATTTTTCTGAATGACTATTTTCATTCGCTTCTTTTACTGCTTTCATAACTTTTTATTCCTGCCGTAAAAAAGAAATTAAAGTTACTTGATATTAGTCCTGTTTTGATTTTCAAAAGTAAATAAATAAAATCCAGGTCAAGTTTAAAAATGAATAAGTAAATAAAATGCCCTGTTTCTTTTTAGTCAAAGCAAGTTTTCATAATAAACTTTAACTATAGTTTTAATACAGTTTAAATATGTTGAGTTCGTTATTTCATTCTTAAAATAAAACAGCAATGATTAAAAAGTTCTGTAAACAATTTACAAAAGAAACGTCAAACTATTTCATTTAAATAGTTTTATGCTTCCTAACGCGATCATGCTTAAAGTTCTTTGTTGTCTCTTGCCTCGAAGTTAAAGTAGCTATTGAATGAATTACGTTTTTTCTTTCTAAAACAATAACACGGATGTAAAAAAAAAAAATAAAGCTACTTTTAGGCATTTGAACTGCAAAGTTTAGTTTTAAACAAAGTAAATGAATTTTTTACAAATAAAAATCTATTATACCTGTTCGGTTGAGAGATAATTAGTTTAAGAAATGAGGGCATTGGATGATACATACCGTTTAATTATAAAAGAATGAAAGATGCGACTTGGAGGTAGATATTTTCAAAATATTGACGTTTTTTTAAAACTTTGTGCCTCACACAGAACCAGTGCTTCAGTTAGGAAAAAAATGTTCAGGGAACTCGCCTTATTATAGAGCGGATAATGGTTGACGGATTTTTGTTTGACCAAAAATTGTCAGTTTAAATTTCTTAGCAGGCATTAATTTTAAAAGCTGTAATTTATTATTTTTGAGTAATCACGATTGCTTATTGTTCTCACTTGACTGTTTTGATGTGCTATCATTTTATTTTCCCGCCAGCACCCTCTGCAGCATCACCGTCGATCGGCTCCTTACGATGCTGCTCCTATAGCGAAAACCGTCTCCAGGTTGCATCCATATACTGCACACACGTGCATACATCCACAACTACACACACACACACGCGCACACACAACTACATACACCTACACACATACACACACACAAACACATACAGACATAACACACACGCATACATACAGACACCTACACATACATACAGACACCTGCACATACACATACAACTACACACAACTACCCACACACTCATCATACTCATGTCTGCACACAGACACAAACACGTATGCCTGCACACAGACACAAACACGTATGCCTACACACACATACACATTCCCCACCACACACAAACACTCATGCACACAAACCCACACACTCATACCTGCACACAGACACTAACACACATGCCTACACACACATACACATACCCCCTACACACAAACATACATACCCCCACACACATAAACACACATGCCCACATACACACACACACACACACACACACACACACGCACACACACACACTCGTGATTGCGAAAAACATAATTTGAATTCAAGAGGTGAAAATTCAAATTAATTATTTTTTTAAAGTTATAGTCAGAAACCAACTAACCCTACGTATGCATTATTTTTGCAGTTCATTTTCACTATGCATTTTTTCAATACATTAGTTTTACATTGCTTTTTGGGGATGCCATTTCTCAAGTTTTTTGGAGAACGCCATCCCTCTCCACTCCCCCAACTACAACGCTGTTTAGAGAACAACTATTTATTATTACAATTCGTTTTCCTTTTTTCTTTCTCTTTGTTCTAGTTTGAAAAATTAACTTTTCTAATTCACTCGTTTTAATCGTTGCAAAATATATTTTTTTAGTTCTTATACCACTCTGAAGGAAAGTTCTAAGCTGTTATAAAATTATTCTTTCCAATTTGTGTGATGTGCCAATATTTTGTGCTTCAAATAGATGCATCAGTTACTTACTCCGTTGTATTACTTAATTTGAAACATTAATTATAATTCATTATCGGTATAGTTAGTAGCGTCATTATTACCTTTGCTTTCACAGTTTCAAAATTTTAACTGTAAATTAGTAATACAGTCTGTGAATTAAGTTCCCCCATAAAACCATTCCTCACTTCTTTGCTAGAGATCTTGAAGATGCAAAAGAAAAAAAAGAAAGAAAAAAAAATCGTTGAAAAATGAATTGAAAGAATGGGAACAAAATGTTTTAATTTCTTCTGATAAATGTTTTTTTCTTTAATTTCTTTAAATTTCTTATTAAAAGAAATTGTGTATATCGTCAAGACACAAGATTGCTGTAAAATTTTTTTTCTTTTCTTTTTTAACATTCTGAATCGTCCCTTCACCCGTGCGTTTTTCTCACGCTACCCTCTTGTTCTTTCTGCTCCTGATTTAGGCATATTTACAACAAAAATTGTATATTTTAATGAAGAAAACAGATTACAAACATCGAGAAAACGAAACAGTACTCGAAATGTACTTTTTAATTGTTGCTAAAACAATGAAAAATACTAGTAATTATAAAGTCAATTTGTAAATAAAAGTTAACAAACTAATTTCAAGGTTGAACTTAAGCAATGAGGATTACGCTTTTAAACTAATCACTTGACTTGAATCAAAGAAATCTTCGCAAACTTGCATTATTTGAAAAGTTTAAAATGCTTAATCTACACAAATTTATGCTGCTTAAGTTCAGCCTTGAAATTAATTTGTTAAATTTACTAACAAAACTAGTCTTATAATTCGCAACTCGGGCCGTGGTAGCCTGATCGGTAAGGCATTGGACTCGGGACCGGAGGGCCTCGGGTTCGATCCTCGCTGGTCGAAGACCCACCGTCGTCATTAATGGGGACTGGGCGACGTTAAATATGCTCGTGGTCTCAATGTCCTCCAAGTGAAACGATACCTCTGGGGGTGCTAGTACTAGGTAGCTATTAGCTCCTGGACTAGTTCAAAATTCTCACTAACTGTTTGATCCGGTGATGGTGCTGCCATCTATCGGTATATAAAATAATGGAGGCAAGGCACTTAGTATGCAGTCCTCGACATAAATACAGTTGAAGTCAGTTGTGACTCTGAATCGATAATTCGCAACTCCAGAGCTCGAATACTCTAACTTGTGGTGATTTACAATACTAAAGAAAAAGGTTAAACATTCCATTCCACGTGTTTTATTTGGGGTAAATTACAGGCTTCAGACAGTTTATGATGTAATGTAATTTCAGAAGAGTAGAAAAGAAAGCTTCCCACAAGCACGATGAAAAATTAATGTCATTCACTAAGCGTCAAAGCAAGTTATAAGTTACGGCATGCGTTTGTTTTACCTTTTTCATCCGCCATTAGACAGTGGCTGCAACGCCCTCTATAGTTTATTAGAGTTGCGAATTACTAGTATTTTTATTGTTTTTGACATCAATAAAAAAGCGGAAGTAATTTAACGTTACGATTACTATTACTTTTCATTGTTTTTGGCAACAATTAAACAACAACTGCGTCACTTCCGTCACACAAAAAGCTTGCAGATCAGAATTTCAGAGCCCTCAGACAGAAAATTTCTCTTCAAATATCTTAAATTTGTCGTCTTGTAGCATAAATTTCTTAATCAGCTTTCAGTTTACTGCAAGTCTTCATGCGGTGAACAATCATAAGCTGTTGAGGTTCTATTTTCAAGTTCGCGTGAGTTTCGATTGTTATTCTGGACTCGGTATCGTGCTTTGTCACGTAAATGGGTGGGAAAATATCTCGTGTTTACTCTGAAGCTCGTCTTTGCTAAAGTCTCCAAAGCAGATAGTTATCTAACCCATTTTTCCAATTCTTTGTAGACAGAACAGGATTACCACGTTAGGCGCAAGTTGGAGGGTTATCAAAAGGTTGAAGCAGACGACAGGAAACAAATATTTTATGGGCTTGGCATTCCTTTTTAATCGAAACCTTGACCTGTCGTAAATTTAGGCACACATTTGGGACGCGGACTTTTTAAAAACTTGTTTGAGAGGACAAAGAGAACAGAGGAGTTCTGTTTCTCTTCTTGATGAAGTTCCTGTTCTAACGTGTGTTGATGGTGCTGATGGTGCTTAAAAAATATTTTCAGTAGGTTCTTAACCTTTTGAGGATCATAAGTATTGAAGTAGAACATTAAAGTTCGATTTGTGGTCTTTTCAAAAAAAATAGAACAAGACATTTATTATTATTATTATTTATTTATTTATTTTATTTATTTATTTATTTATTTATTTATTTTTTTTTTTTTGTGCTAACATTACGATTCTTATGTCTCAATAACCTTATATTTTTTTCATATAATATCATAAAATTACCACTTATTTGTATTCGGTGATTTATTAAATGAACATGAACTTAGGGGATGTATGCAATGGCGTCACTCCGGGGGGGGGGGGATGGTTCACCCCGGGTGTTACCATCTGGGGGGTGACGCACAAAGTGGAATTGCAAGTTTATGAAAAATATAAATCTGAAATGCATTTTTAAGACTACAAATTTGAAAATTTTCCGGAGGCGAACCCCCTGATCCGCTTATATGATTCTAGGGTATGCTTCTATATAATGATGCTTTTAGTAAGGTAAGACAAAACAATGTTAGAAGAAGCACAAATTTGCAAATAACAGCAGACACGTGTTTCGGCGTTACAGGGAACGCCTTTTTCAATGCAGAAAATAATGAGCTTATGGATGAAAAGACATCCGACAACTTTTTGCCTTGTTTAGGCCCAGATATCTGCTAAAACCCACGCGGGTTACTCACGGCTTTAGCAGATATTCGGGATAAACAAGGCAAAAAAAGTAGCAGTTTCAATTGACCTTCCCCCTCAAAGCCATGAGTGAACCACCAAATTATTTATGCTACTATGTACCTAGTATCAAGTAGTATCCTTATTTAAAAGAATTGGCATGGTTCACTCATTGCTTTTGAAGCAAAGCAAACATATATTTAGCTCTTTTTTTTCTCACGATCCTAAACTTTGACCTCCACTCGAGAGCCAAGAATTCAAATTAGAGAGGAAAGAAGCTTCCCTTTTTCAAATATCCTGAAAGTTTCAGGAAAATTCAAGGTATCAACTATCAGGCCCACATTCACTTTGTCCAACTTAAAAAAAAATGACTCTTAATATTTGATTTGAAGATTAGTGCATTCTTCCCCCTCAAAGCCATGAGTGAACCACCAAATTATTTATGCTACTATGTACCTAGTATCAAGTAGTATCCTTATTTAAAAGAATTGGCATGGTTCACTCAGAAAAACTTACAGTACATTACATCAGAAAAACTTACAATAAATTAAATCGTTTCCAATTTGCTACGAGATATTAGGCAAAATCAGTTCAGCGTCAGAGCTCCTTATGAAATTGTTCTATTACACCTAAAACTTGTTAATTGTAATTTTTTTAGGAATTAATTGTGGCAATACATATTTTGCTATAAATTTATTTACTCGTAAGTTCGGTAACGCATTCACACTTGTGTTTCAAAAAAAAAAAAAAAAGATGCTGCTACCCACAAGCGCAGGAAACTTACATATAAACTACTTCCGTATATTGGCAATATGCGTTAAAACTAAGGATTTCGGTGTCCGATTCCCTCTCCTTTCAAAAGCCACTTCTGCAACCCCTATTCCTCAGAACCCAATATGAGTTATCAAGTCAGTTATCGCGATTTAACCAAGCTTTTTAAACTTAGTTAAAAGGATTTTTTTTATTTATTACTTTTTTGTTTTTCAAATTATATTCTCCACTCCACACCCCATTCTATTCCCCACTTTACACGAATAAAAGTATAATTTATTACATTTTAAACAAAAAAAGGAAACTATTTTTTTAAAGCAAAATAAAAATTAAAAGTACATTCTAAAAATTCGTTTCAATGTCACTCTTTTCCTTGGTATGAAGATTTCTTAAATTACATATAGTTTAACGAATAATTATTTCAAATTACCGCATCTACCGTATCTAAAGATCTTAGGTAAGCAACACGACATCGTCTTAGTAAAGTCCACTCGCCGCACATAGCAATGGATCACGTGACTCGCTATCTACCAACCACAAAGCGAACAAAACAAACTTCAAGCTACGGAAAAGTGAAATCAAAAAACAATCTGGATTGTTCAAAAAAAAAAAAGTGTAAGGAAATTGATTGAATAATAGTTTTTAGTCTAAAAAGCCTTTTGTATTTTTTAAATCATAGTAATTATAATTTTCCTTTTGAGAGCATAACTCAAAAGAT
Organism: Uloborus diversus; assembly: GCF_026930045.1. Classification (NCBI taxonomy): domain Eukaryota; kingdom Metazoa; phylum Arthropoda; class Arachnida; order Araneae; family Uloboridae; genus Uloborus; species Uloborus diversus. Next base: position 68,356 of record NW_026558960.1, read on the forward strand.
CATTCCATAATTAGTAACTTAAATTTGATACTACGGTTTGGTAAATTTAATGGTTTTATTAAATCTGGTGACAAAAATTTGCGTGCTCGTTTTTAATGCATTATTCGCAACTCCAGCACTCGAATACGCTACCTTGCGGTGATTAACAACACTAAAGAAACAGGTAAAACATTCCATTCCACGTGTTTTCTTTGGGGTAAATTACAGGCTTCAGACAGTTTATGATGTAATGTAATTTCAGAAGAATAGAAAATAAAACTTCCCACAAACACGATGAAGAATTACTGTCATTCACTAAGCGTCAAAGCAAGTTATAAGTTACGGCATTTGTTTGTTTTACCTTTTTCATCCGCCATTAGACAGTGGCTGTAGCGCCCCCTATAGTTTGTTGGAGTTGCGAACAACTTTAAAATCGTGGCACATAAAAGCTAATTACGGCTGAAAAAATATTATACAGTTATATACATAATAGTTTTTTTAAACTTAAAAGTAAAAAAAAAATGTATTCAGAAATCGAACACAATCGCTGTGAAGACGAATTAACATAAAATGTAAATTTAATTCATTGTCAACACAAGCACACATGTTCTACTTTTTTTGCAACATGAAAAGAATTTGCGGTTGTCTTCACCACGCGCCATTTTTTGTTTTAATCTTCACCTACTCTTCATCTGAAGCCCTGAGAACAAGATTATATTCTCTTCACTCTGCTGGTTTTTTGATCCGTCAATTATAGATTACTTTGGAGATTCCGAATTTGTAGTTTTGATGTTCTTATCAATTTTTTTGCCTCGGTTTTTATTGCTCTATTTCAATTCTAGATGCACATTAGGTCAGTAATAAAACTGACTTTCTCAATTTCAAGTATGCAGGATGTGGGAATAATCCGTTTGGAAATGGGAAAAAAACAGTTATCATTATCGAGAAATGTAACCCGTTTTGTAAACAAATTGAATTGAATATATAACGCGTGGGTCTTTTTATTTATGAAACTATATCTCAGCAATTCCACGGGTAACGGAAGGACAAAAGCAATTTGTCACAGAATATAAATTATTTTTAAAAAAAAATTTGTCACTCAGTTATCATGTTTTTTACTCTTTTTTTTTAAATCAACCAAAAAATATTTTTAACATTCATTTACACCATTAAATGCTCTTGTAAAAATGATAAAACGTATTCCTTAAGTTAAAATATTCAATCTTCCACGTTGCATACACTTTGGAATGTTACTTTGTATATGTTTAATACACGTGTTTCTTGCTGTAAGCATTGTTAGAAATGGCTCCTTGTCTACAAAAATCCTACTTAACAGACCAATTCAAACTTAATTTCCCAACTAGAACAATAGGACTTTTTTCCAGTTTTTATAAATTTTTCTCTCTCTCTCTCTTTACTGTCTCAACTGTTATACATTTGTAAAGCTAAAATATATAATAGCTGAAAAAAATAAAGCATAAATAAAAATGAGATGCTAACATTACATAACTTCTGTGTACGTATAATTAATATTTTATATTGTTTAATGACTAAAATTTGAAGTTCCATGCATTTATTTTAGTTTCGGTTGTAAAGCGAAGATTCACAAGTTCCTAAACACAAATAAATTGTACTTTTATGTGCAGCAGTTTAAAAGGGATCACATTTTAAACTAAACGAACTGAAACTGTTTTACCGAAAATCACAGTATTTTAAATTCTTAGATTCGATTTGATGTATTTTTCTAAAAATGTGCTTAAAACCAGGGCAATGGAGACATAGGGAAAATGAGCAACTCCGACTCCTGGAATTGAAACGCGAACGACTCCAACTTCTAATTCTTACACCTTTACCCCAAAATCAATCATCTTCGACTTCGCAGCCATGGCAGAGCTGCTGACTTATAGAGAAAATTACCGACTCTGGTTCTTGGAGTTTTAAAAGCCAACAACTTCAATTTACGACACCTACTCCTTTTTTCCCAAAATAACTCCGACAGTGAAATCCTGGAATTTTAAAGTACACGATTCCAATTACCATCTCCTACTCCTATACCCCACAATCAACCTGATTCCGAATCCTGGAATTTTAAAGCAAATGGTTCCGATTTCCAACTCCTACTCCTCTGCCTCAAAATCAATCCGACTCCGACTCCGTAGCCATGACAGAGCTCAGAGACAGCTCAGTCATTTGTGCGATCAAGGGAGGCAATTCCCCCCCCCCTCTTTCCCGGATGTTAGAAACATAATGCAATTGTGAATTTTTGTATGTATTTTGTTGTTTTTTGCGTATAAAATGTGTTGGATGCAAACCCTTTGAGTCCCCCCCCCCCCCCACCCGCCTCCCGTGGAAATTTTTGAAATGACGGGTCTGCTCAGAGCTACAGACTCGGAAGGAATTTAACCGACTCCAAATTCTGCAACTTTTAAACCTTCAACTTTGACTTCTTTACACCAAAATTGGTCAACTCCACAACTCCGACTCCGAAGCCTTGCTAGAAACAGATCCTTTCGAAGATATTGTCGATATCTTGTAATCAAAAGTGTTGTCTTGAAATATGAGCCCAGTTTCTATTACTTTCATTTTACTAGCCGCTTATTTATTCATCACGTCATAGCTGTAAGGGTTTTTGCCATTGACCGCAATTAGAACGGTATTGACCTTCGTGAGAAAATTGACTGGCGTTTGCGGAACAGGTGTGTTGCGCTTTTTCCTTGAGGAAAGTGAACACTTTTAGTGCATTGTGTTCTGGTAATTGACCTTTAGCACTGGAACTATGCACCGTTTTGTTTCTATTTTGACCTGTAAACCGAACTTCTTCAAATGGCATTTAATAATTTCAATGTTTCGAAAAAGGTCAAAACATTTAGGGCACTTATAAAAAATAAGTCGATGTTGCTTGGAGGGTTTACGGACCTTTTTTCCTTAGTGAAGGAACAATCATTCAAAAATAAGACATATGCAGTAGTTTTTTCCCTTCTATGAATACATTTCGAGTGTCACTCAATAAATTCTGTGTTTTGAGATAATTCAAAATTTTTAGAGCTTTTGGATAATGCTGTGAGCTTAGTGGATCGGCAGAATATTTTTCCAAGATGAAAAAACTACAACGTAGAAATAAGATAGAGAAGAAAGGATCGTTTTTAGTACGCAAAGTGACCACAAAGGGCGGACTCGATCTCAAAAATTCATCATTTCGAAACTACTGCTCATATTACAATAAGTGGTACAAGAATGTAAAGATGTCTTTTTCTAGCTGTATTAGAACTTCATTTATTCGGCCTTCGTTTATCCAGATCAACTTTGTAGCTTTTAAAATAAATTATGTTCACGTAGATAATTTTAAATATCAAAAATGTAACCACAAATCCATAAAATATTCGATTTTTATTTTGATTTATTAAAGTTTAAACGTTTGCCTGACCGCGCTTCATTCCCTACACGTGTTTGAACACTGATGATTAAGGCTCCAGAAGACAATGGACCAACGCTTTGTTAAGAAATGATACGAAAGTATTAATATAAATTTTAATTTCTTGTGAACAGTTATATGTAATTTTGTTACAAAATCAGGTTTTTTTTGCGTACTAAACGGTTTTGTAGTCTTGTGCTAGCTAAGCTGACAATTTGGGGTGCGCTTCTTCACTGTTCCAATTGTACCGTAGTTTGGTGTGAAGACCGACTTCTACAGTACACACATGCCATAAGGACTCGTTTATAGGGTAGGCAATCATTCACATCAAAACAACACATTCACACAAAGGAAGAACAGGAGACAGAAAGTACATCCATGTCTGAACTGGGATTAGAACCCAGGACCTCCCATCGCAGTCGGACTTCTCTAATCAATAGACAAGGCGGTCGGCGCAATAAATGATAACTTTACCAATTTAAGGATTTGTTTTGCTTCTTACCCCTTACTACCCGGATCCCCCCCCCTTTTTTTTTTTTGAAGTTGTTGAAAGTGCGCTTTCTGCGTTGTTACATTCCATATTCCGTGCAATATTATAAATGATAGAAATTTTGTGATGTTGTGAATTACAAAGGGGGAGTTTTAGAGCATTGAGAAATTTTATTTTGCAGCATTAAAGTGGCATTACTTTATTGAAATAGTAGCTGGGTTGTCTAGCGTTGCACGGTTCACCTCGAAGAAAATAAATGTTGTGTCAAGAGAACGCTTGGAATTAGCTTGTAGAAGCGTTAAAAATATCTCTGTATATGCACAAATCCTTAAATTGGTAGAGTTATCATTTGCACCTTTGTACGATATGCAATATATGTACCTGCGGATGGTTGAGTATGCTAGTGTTAGCAGTACTTTGCGGTTAGTGGTACAGCATGCATTTGTAGGACGGTATTGAGATATGTTCCGAAATGAAGATATTTCTATGCTGCCCGTTAAAAAAATCTATTCGTTCACATAAGTAGGCCTTGACAATTACGCAAACAAGATAAAGCAATTGAAATATTCGCTTTTCAGATTTGTCATCAATAACCAAATTGCACCACCCAATTTCCAGCCACTAAAAATAACTCCCAAGGAAAAGTACAAAAAAAAAAAAAAAAATCTCTTACGAGGCCATAAAATGATATCAACAAAGAAAACGAAAACATCGATCTTCATGTAATTCGATTGTAAATAAATAAAAATTGCAGACAGAACCTTCTTCCCAGAAGCAAGAAGAGTGAAAAAGAAAGATCCAGGTCAGCGATCATCGTGCCGGCAAGCTGTTACTTTTTTTCCTGCAGACCTTGACATAAGATGCTCCAGGCCAAGCATCCGAGTATTGAATGGAAAAACAAGATTCAGACCACTGACACTAATAAAAGCTACTTAGTACCTATCGGAGGGTTGATAAACCATCGTGGCACACCATGGAACGAAAGATCATAATTACACCGCATCTTAGAATTGTGATAAGGTTTTTTTCTTGTACTTCTTATTGTTGTTATTACCATTAATAGAATACAAATTCTGTTTCGTTTCGTTTGAAAAAAAAAACCGTTGAGATTCAAATATAAGCTAATTCTCTCTTTGTCTATTGTTTCGATGAATGTCAATTCAGGTTTTCGAACTCTTGACATGTCGTTTCTGTTTTCCTTGTAAAAATCAATTTACACTTTCGTTAATCAATTAAGTCCGTCTGAGTGGCAAGAGTGACGGTTAAGGGTCGGCCGAAATTCGTGATCAGGATCAGTGAAGTAGTAGTTGTTTAATTTCATTTTTAGCGGCTATTCTTTCGAAAAACTAGCTTTTTTTTCGGAGGGGGAAAATAGTTATTAACTATGTGGATACGTAGCAAATAGGGGTGCGACATCAATGGCAAAACATCGATGTTTCAAAACATCGATGGTATTGATGCATCGAACAAAAAACATCGATATGTTCAAACATCGATGTTTTAAGACATCGATCTTTTTATCTATATATAACATACATTTTTGAATATACTACACTACATATATAATAATCTCTAACAAATATCTTGCGTCAATTCGTTGAATTATAACTATTATTTCGGAAATTCTGAGTAAAGTCAATAATAAAGTATTATATATTTGTTAATTTAAGCAATACAAAAGAATATACGCACCCGACGAATGTATTGAAGATACTGAAATCATGAATTCAATTTAATGGGAATAATTTCACAACATACGTGTGAAAATGAAATCTGTATTTCAGAACTATGGGGCTTCAGTAGTTCTTTTGTTGATGTTTCCGAGAGTTCAATGTTTTTGAGGTAATTTAAAAATACCATCTTTTTTATTTATTTATTTATTTTTTTCCCCATTCTGAAGATCGATATTTTGAAGCATTGATGTTTTTTAATCCATGTCGCTTCTCTGTGAGAAATTTTATAACAATTTTCAGTTAAAATATAAAAACATCAACATAAAAAAAACATAGATTTTCCAAAAACATCGAAAGTAAAACATCGATGTTTCCAAAACACCGACACATCGATGTCACAGCCCTAGTAGCAAAGCATAAATTATACTAACACCGAACGCGACAAAAATTGCAAAATCTTAGGAGCCCGACAAATTACTTCTTAGAGTTGTTTGCAAAAATTCAAGTGCGGAAATTCCTTTTTTTTATGCATTGAGAAAAAGATTCCTGTATGAGTGGCGGAGAATAAATCCTCAAGGGGGTTGTACAGTCCAAAAATAGCCAAATATGATATAATGTAAATAAAGGCAGTTATAATTTGATTTAAACTTTGCATGGACAGACAAACGTACATAAAATTGTTTAGATGATGAAAAATGTAATTTAAACAGAACAGAACAACTTCAATTTTCATTATTGGAGTTTACTTTTGAGCTTGAAGTGAGGGGTCCGGACCCTTTCCTACACCACTGCCTTGTATTCCCGAAACACATGTATGCCTCTTACGGATTGTAATTTTAATGTTAATTTTGTGATTATAACATATCGCACAGAGATAAACATTTCATTTCAAAAGAACGCTGTATGTTTTAAAATGTTTATGTGCCCTAGTTTAGTTTTGAAATGTTTCGTAGATCGAAAAAGTCAGTGGTTCCCAATCTGGGGGTGATCGCCCCAAAAAGGGCGATTTAGCTCATCAAGGGAGCGATATGGGGCGTTGAATGTATTTAAAAAATAATAATAATAACAGAAAAATAGTGAATATTAAAATTTCAAACATATATGAAACCAATTGTTAAGAGTTTAGACAAAGAAGCACAAGTTAAGAAACAGACAAATTTCAGTTTAGGGACGTAATCCTCATATCTCTTTTGATCTATAAGAAGTTATTTCAGCATTCATCGACAAATTTATGAATTTTTAGTTTTTTAAAAAATAAGTTAAAGCGTCAATGTTTTTAATTCCAACACCAATTTAGACAAAAAAATAACTTCATAAAAAAAATGAACTTTGGTTTTTGAAAAGTATCTCAATGATCTTAGTTAAGTATTTCCCTTCAAATGCCTATCAGTTTATTTTGGAAAAGTAAAAATAAAACGTAAAAAAAGGTATTTTTACGTTTTTCAAAAGTTTAACAGTAATTGATAAAATTGCTTTTACTTCAAGTTAAAGCTGGTCATTTATATTATCAATACTGTCGATGCTTCCTTACGCCCTGTTTTTTTCTTTCTTTTTTTTTCCAAGGAAAAAGGGGGGGGGGGGGTGATAGGCATCCACCAACTCTAGAAAAGAGTGATTGGTTCAGAAAGGTTGGGAACCACAGGAATAAGTAGTGTAACTTCCACTACAACAAATCAGACGATTTCATACGATTCAGTTTCGCATTAACCGTGTTCGCGTTTTGCATAATTGCTCTCAGTAAGAAGACCAGAGAAAATCAAATTTTAAACCTATTTAAGCAAATGATGATTTTCCGAGAGCGAATATATAATGACAATTTCACCTACATTTTCGAAAAGGAAAACTTTTTTTTTCTTTTCTTCTCACGGCTGAATTTATTGAGAACAGAGAAACTGTTTCTTCTGGGTAATTGAGTGAAGAAAAAAAATGATGGAGACTGAAGAAGGGAAAAAATCACGTTCTCTTTTTGTTTATTTTGAATGCTTCAGTAAGTTTAAAATAATTTTCAAATGATTTCCAAAATTATTAAGACTAGGAAATATTTACGACTTTGGCATTTATATAATTTTAATTTTTGAAAATAAATGTCACTGCCGCAAACATCTTGTATAATGGGGTTGTTTACTTAAGTCAAAATAGTACTTTTTGTCACTGAAATCGATAGAATAAGCAAAAAACAATAATAATAATAATAATAACATGGACCCAGAAAATACTTTCGTTTTCCCAACAGTTATTTTTTAATTAATTTTTTCAAATGTCCGATTCATCAAACAAGGCGTGGTCTTGATGACGTCACAAATTATGATTTTTTGGCGCATCTTTCTATCGCGTTTCCAAGTTATGATAATCAAGAAGCGAATTAAAATTGCGCTCTACACTTGCTATCAACCCTATCGTTGCCAATACACGTGTGTAAAGATGTGTATTAAATATTTTGTTCTGTGAATGGCAACACTGAATGGCATTTCATCATTTGTGATGTCATCGGCAGAAGTATAAACAATGAAAGGATACCAATTTAAGTAATTTTTAAAAAATGTTAAACTTAAACAATTTTTTAAAAAAATGGTCAGATCCTATGTTTTTAAGCATGCTCTTTCAGAAAAAAATACTTTAAAAATTTTGGAAACGACCCCTTACAGAAAATAATCACTCAATCTGAAAAGCAACAGAAAGTAAGAGCAGACAAGAAAGGTTTTGATTTGTATATTTCATTCATGAGATAATCATTTATGCTTTAGGTATCGCAATTAATTTATAACGCATCATAAATATCCCGAATGGCATTGGTACGTAATTAAAACGAAACATTAATTTATCAAAATGATTAGGTTCTTATCTAACTGCTTGAATATATATCAAGCTTTACTACTGTAAATCGCCTGCCGAACAGAGAAAAAATGTGATTTTACTTTCATTTAACTTTTATATTGGTATTATTTTGTGTAATATGTGTTTACTAATTTATTAATTTATTTGATACTTCTTTATTATTGTTTATTGTTTACATTTATTTATATATTTATTTCATATTTTATTGTTATTATTTTATGTATAGTTATTTATTTTTTTGCGATGAAGTAAAAAAGTTGAATCCAGTTGTTACGACGCGGAAAAAATTATCTGAAATTAAAGTAAAGGTACCCAAAATTTGAAAAGCTCGCTCCTCATCTTTGAAACAATAAATTTTAAGAAATACTTAATTTAGTGCAACTTATCAATTATAAAATTGACAGAAATTTTCCTGTGACACATTTTCGTTCAATTAGGAACCATCGCTGGACATTTCTTTATCTAAAAATGTAGGAATTTCTTTAAACTTACTCAAGTTATTGTTCTGAAACAAATGCTACATTCAAATTCATATAATTTATACTTTGTTGCATGCGCTGAGATTTAACTTTGAAACGCACCGTTAAATTTAAAGACAGTAGACTAAAATTTAAAACCCCAGGATGTCTTTGAAAATGATCTCCAATTTCCGCTCGCGAATCGTGTTCTGCGTATTATAGCTCATAACTCCCCTCAATGTTTTTCGAAATGATGACAAGAACGTTAAAAGCTTAAAGGTTTTAAACTTTAATTGCATTAAAATACTTTTAGAATAAATAGAACGATCATAGATTCAAACGGCGTTCACTGAAATTTGTTTCCAACTCTAGCTGTAGAGCAGCACCATTGAACAAAAGAAAACGACTTCTAGCTAAAAAAGTTGCACCTAGTAGAGCTACTAGTCTAAGCTCTACTAGGCCATCCTCTCCTGCCCTAAAACGAACGAGTACTCCTCTGTTATCTTTAAATGTTTTATTTGGCATGACTGCGGAGTCGGATTCGTAGTCGAACTGATTTTGGGGTAAAAGAGTCGGAGTCGGACTGATTTTGAGGTTAAAGAGTCAGAGTTAGAATCGAGTCGGTCATTATCCGTTAAAGTCCTCAACCCCGCCAGTGCTTGAGAAGTCGGAGCCGGAGCATTTTCCCTTCGACTCTTTTGCTTTTAGGTACTTCAATTATAGAAACCATTAAAAAAAAAGAATCATTAACTTGAGGCATAGTTGTCCTACCACTGTCAGGGGTGCCCACGGGGGGGGGGGCTATTATGGCGAAAGTTGCGCCATCAAAATGTTTGGGGGGGATTTTTTAATTTTTTTTAATTATGTTTTTTGAGTTTATTTATTGATTTGTTTTTAACTCAAACTATTTATTTTATTTTATTCTGTTTATATTTTATTTCATTTATTCATTTAGTATGTGTGTGTGTATGTTATTGGTGTAGCGCAGAAATTTTCTGAGAAAATTATAACAATAATATTTAAAAATAAATAAATAATATTTAAAAAAATAAATAAAATAAAAAAGCGAGCTAAAAAATAAAAAAATAAATAAAAGAGGGTTGAGGATTTGTTTTTTTTTGGGGGGGGGGATTTGCGCCATTGAATTTTGGGGGGGGGGGGGCACCCCTGCTTCCACTCGGAATAGCTTTCCCCTTGCAGGTCCTATTTTATCATAACGCAAATATCGCAATTGCGAAGGGCATGGTCATCGGGGATCCGTAGGAGTTACTAAAACGCACGTGATTCATGTTTTACATATTCCAAGATAGTCAAAGGAAACCTTAAAAATGCGTTGCAACAGGGCCCCAAACTTGTAAATCTTCCACGGTCACCATGTCATAAATGTGATGTAAAATAAATTATTTCAATTAAAAAAATCTCAACCTTGAACCAAGACATTAAATTTTCGTTATATTAAAAAACTTCCTTTTTTTTTAATTTCATAGTATCACAGGATTTCTATTAACTATTATCTTGTATAGATTGTTACAATGTGGCATCAACTTTCAAGAGTAGCTTCCAAACACTGATTTCATTATTATTGCATCATACAATTAGCTGTGCACAGTGTTGACAACTTGCTTTTTTTTTTCTTCCAAATAAAAAACAGAAAACAGGTATTATGACCTTGCCAGCAATGGCGCAGTCAAGTAAGGAGGTTTTGTTGTCCCAGAATACTTGGCATACATATTGACGATCCTTATATTGTAGCTTGCACCATGTAAGGACGATTATGGTCCTTAGCCCCACCAAAAATGGTAATTTTTGGCTGCGCTACTGTTGCCAACAGAGAGTGGCATTTGGCCTTTTACAGCTTCTTTGAAGTCAAATACTGTAGAATGTCAAAAATTCGAACTACGGTACAATCTCGTTTATCCAAACTAACTGGGAACAAAGGCAATCCGGGTGATCGAAAATCCGGATAACTCTGGTAATAAGCAAAACATGTTCTTAAATAAGCAGACTATCTTTTATTACAGCAAAAATAAATTCTTTGTAACAAATTTTCAAAGTACCGTTTCTCGCGAATACTTTATCATTTATAGTTCATATGCAGTAGTGTCGGACTGACGCTGCAAGTACACCTTATTGTTTGTTAAATTAGTACTATACTTTATTGTACGTTCTATGCAGGAGTCGTACGTTCAATCAAAACAAAAGTCGTGCAATCATAATTAAAATTATTTTTTTAAATAAATATATATATTTTAAACTCTACAATTTAGATTCGGGTATCCGGATAAGCGGGAGACGGATAAAAGAGATTCTACTGTAATTAGTGGGGAAAAGTATACCATTTAATCCAATAAAGTGGTTAGACAATCTGTACACCCAAACCATTTTTATGCGGTGGATAGGGGCCGCATTAAAAAAAAAAAAAAATGTTCGAAACTTCAAGAGTTGCTTTAAAAAGTTGTTTTTGCAACACAGTTATTATTATTATTTTTTTAAAATGCAGTGGATAGGGACAGCATAAAAAAAAGTCTCACATAGAAAACAATCCGAAAACTTACAAAATAGTCTTTGAACGAAATCAACATAAACCAAGTAATGATAGTTTTTGCCGAGTTTTCGGACAAAATTTCCCAATTAAGGAGATTTTTGGGAGGTCTTAGTGACTTCCCATCGGGGTGCCTATGTTGTCACTAGAAGATACTACTTTGCACTCGTTTTAAAAATAATTTCGTCAGTTGAATCCCAATCTGATTGAAATTTTAATATACCGCACAAAAAAAAAAGAAAACGCATAAAAAAAAAGCATAAAAACAGGTTTGGGTGTATTACATAACATACAATACAGTAAATAACACTACAATATGTAATTGCTTTTATGAACAAACTTTAACTTTAATCTTTCATGAACATAAAGGAAAATTTATTTAAAACTTCATGAGAGTGAGTTCGTATTTTTGATATTCTACTGTTTACTGAAAAAAATATGAGATGGTACACGCAAAGTTAAACCACGTGGTTCAAAATTAACCTAAATAACTGTAACCAATATTTTTCAAAACATGACAGACATCACCAGAATAAATAAATGTTGATCCATATGAGGAAGAAGACACACATCGGTTTACAATTTTTCTGAAAACTTTCCCCACGAATTCGTGTAGAAAGTGAGCCATTCTGTAAAATATTTGAACGAAGTGCGTGGAAAGTAAGTAAAATAAATAAAATAAGTGCGTGTTATTTGCATTTTTTCAAGATGGCAAAACAGCAATTAGTTTTGCTCAATTTGGGATAGTCATCATTTACGAACTGATTTATATGAGTATCAAGCATTGTTTATGATGCTCGCGCTTCAGTTGTTCTGTAAGGTGTATTTTTCTCTTCCATTAAATCTATTATTTCGACTGCGCATTGCCCTGGGTTAATGACTGCACTCATTAGGAAAACGTTAGTAGAATACTAAAATCTATTCTACTGAACAATAGAGAACTGTGGGTTACTTAATAATTACGATGCTAATGGTTGAGTTGCTGTTTTATGTCCCTTCCGAAGTGTATTGTTTATCTGATTGTGATAATTTTTAGATAGTTCCCATAAATCAAGCAGTCGTAAAGGAAAAATCTACGATTCGAGCATAAAGGGCACAAACCAAATAAATGTAATTTCCACAGTCAAGTTTTTAATTCAATTTTTTAAAGGTATTTATTATTATTACTACTAGATGCGTCTCCCTCTGCACTGTCTACCTTGAAAATAAAATATATGTCAAGCGACGCGTGTTCGACAATCAAGCTTGAACAAAAAAAAAAAAAAAAAGAAGAAGAAGAAGAAAAAAAAATCTGTAAAATTTCTCGACAGATCACAGAAAAATAACAAAAAAAGGTAACATTTTTAAATCCCCTGATTACAGGAAAAACCTCACAACAAAAGCAAGAATTTATTTGTTCACAGTCGAGAAAAAAATGGCAGCAGATCTTTCCTCTCAATGATTTTATTCACGCTAAATTAAACTGAGCTTGCGGCAGACTATAAATTTCAGATTTATTATTGATGACTTAAAAATACTTATAACTTTTCTACTGGTGATTTTACAACCTTGGTGGTTTTGAAATCCGGAGAAAGTAAATCCACTTCAGGGGTATTTTTCGTAGACTTTTGAATGAAGCTAGAAAAAAAAAAAAAATGGATAAAAAAAATCGGATAATTTATTTCGGGTAGAAAGAGCCATTTAATGCCATTTTCGGGTCATAAAATTAAAATTCGAACTGCTCGGTACTTTTTTGGGGTTCGAAACCCCCCCCTACGTTTCTTTTCGTTTGCCCTGCTAAATTTTGTCTAGGTCCGACGTAAACTGGATTTGTATAGGGAACATATATTCTCCGCTTTATTTATATAGATTATTAAATTATATTATTATTATTATTATTATTATTACTATTATTTTTTTTTTTTTTTTTTTTTGCGTGATGAGGGTAATTTCAACGTTTAGTGAAAACAATGCAGTAGAAGCATTTTGGAATAACTGTGTGAGAGGAATTTTATTTTCGAATTTTTCAACATGCATAGCACGAGATATTTCAGTAACTTAATAATTATGATGCCATTGGTCGGACTGCTGTTTTACGCCTTTTCTCATTTGTATGGAAAACATAATTTGAGAGTTCAAAATGTCAAAAATCACATAAGATGAACTTTAGAAAAAGTAATTCCTTACCATTCGCATTATAGCCTATTCTTTCTCTAGAAAAGAAAGTAAAAAGGATTCAATATGCCTTTAAAGAATAAAGAAATTGATACCAAACCCCTATTTTAAGTATCAATTCAACCAAAAGAAAGTGCTCAAACTACTGGATTACATATTCTAATTATACTTTCCTGTTACTATTTGCAACTAACCTACATTCTTTGGAACAGAGTCTAAATAATCTAAACAACCGATGAAAGTAGTAAAAATTCGAATAAATGAGGGAACCCGTCACCCTTGAGTTCGTTGATGAACCAAGATGGAGACACGCGATGGGTGGGAAAGGACTAATTCGAAAATTACTCAATATCGTGTTTGTGTGGAAAGTGTGACTTGGAAGATTAGGAAGAAAGCCGGTTGACCGATATGTTTGTTATCCGATGTTCAGCAGGGAAAAGTTTTAAAAATAGTTATTTCATCTAAATGGCTTAACACGCATCGCTTAAGAACTAAAGTTGGGGTAAACCTAACCTTGGCAGCTTTGTAAAAGCTATACAGATTCTAATCACAGCATGACGACGCTGCCAGGCTATGTTTGCCCCACCATAGCTATTTTACTTGCATAAAAAGTGTGATTTTCGTATTATAGTAGGTTACTTCGTTGGAGTGAGAGACTTATAACATCTTTTTTTTTTATTCTTCTTTTTCTTTCCTGGAATTCTGTTTTAAACTTCCAGCGCTTCGCGCCTCCCCGCCGCAAACCCGGGTTCGATTCCCGGGTTGGACGCGGCAGATTCTAAACACAGCATTACGACGCTGCCTGGCTATGTTTTCCCCACCATAGTTATTTTACTTTCATAAACAGCGTGCTTTGGATTGAGCTACTTGACATCATGATTTTTTTTTTTTTTTTTTTTGCTTGGAATTCCGTTTTTAAATTTCTAGCGCTTCGCGCTTCCACGCCGCAGACCCGTGTTCGATTCCCGGGTTGAGCAAGATCGACTCAGCCTGTCATCCCTTCAGTAGTCGCGTTCACAACACACTTTTCAACCCAGTAAATCCCCGCTCAGGCTCCGCCAAAAAACGATTGAAAAATTCCCCGTTTCCATGTATAAAGAGGTTTTTCAATGTACCACAGAAAGCGGTTTTTGCCCAGCATCCTTAGCAGCTAGTAGACGAACTTGTTTCGTGTAGTGCATTCTGGGTAAAATTCCGCTTTGCTCCCAGAAGCGGAAGAAGGGGGCGGAACCCCCCCCCCCGGGGTTTCCGCCTTCTACTGATCACCTAACCGGAACATCTGCCTTGTACCCCAGATCCCACGGTCAGGATAACTGAGATGAGCTCAGTAAGCCTTGGTTCCTATGGACTGTTGTGCCTCTGGATTGGTTTTGGTTTGCGCAAAGTAAAAGTAGTAGAATGAACTCCCCATTATCCACGAGCGGATAATCCGTTGGCGGATTATTCACGAACCTAAATTTCCCCCTTTTTTTCCAACTCCCATCCTTTTTCTGAGTATCGTTGTAAAACTAAAAAAAGGCAGGTTTGGACTCCTCTCATTGTCCAAGTGAGCAAATGCTTGCTGAGTATTGCTAGACACTTAAGAGGCATGTTCTTGATGACAGATACAGAAAGAAATAAACAATAGCTACATTCAGTTTGATTATTCATGCTAAAATTTTGCTGGGACCAAGGAAAATATCGTTATAGACAGGTTTATTGTCATACACAGGTTTCACTGTATACACATTTCTTTCAAACTTCAATTGAATGTCACAAAAAACCTGTGGGTGATAGAGAAAATCTGTTTAGATATTTGAATTCAGCGCATCATTTTACACTAAAATCAAGTTTTTTTGAGCAATCACGATTGCTTATTGTTCTCATTTGACTGCCCTTGATGTTACGCTGATTTTATTTTCCCCCCGCCTCCCTCTGCAGCACTCCTGCTCACCGTCCGCTGCGGGCACTGCTCCTCTGTTGCTATCCCCTTCTGCTTCCCTGTCTGCTTCTTTTGGTCGGTGGCGTCCATGTCCGCATACACACACGCCTAAGTGCATACACACAGGTTTACACACACACACAACTATACACATGTAACCGCCCAGGAGGGGGGGCAGACTTAGGGGGACAGGAGCCGTTTCTAGACAAAATAACTTCAATGAGTAGGGTCCTGTCGCGATTCGTGATTGCGAAACACATAATTTGAATTCAAAATTTAGAAATTCAAATTAATTTACTTTTTTTTATCCTGTATCAAAATAAAGTCTTTTTTTTTTTTGTACTTTGTAGATCAGTGCAATCGAATAATGTACTAACGAAAACTTGCCCCTCAAATTGCAACCTAAACTTTCATTTTAACTATGCTTGAAAGTGAGCTCAAATTCTAGCAGAAAGAAATTGGAAAATGTATTCTCTTGATCATGTCTTTAAATTTCCAGGCATATTTTCACCAAAAGCAATCGTATTTTTTATGGAACGATCTCTTGATATAAAGTAAAACGTTTAGCTTCGTACAGAAACAATTAATGACCAAACCAACGTTTTTATGGCACATATTGCGAAAAATATTCCATTTAAGTGCTCCGGAACTACAAAGAACCTCTATTTTCGAATGCGAAATCATTTTGAGAGCCCGAGCATTAAGCATTTTAATGTCCCCGTTTTACTCTCCACCTGCACATTATATTTTCCACCTGCACATTTGTCTACCTGAATATTTAATCATAATTGGAGTTCAGTCATACTCCATTATATAGATTATAAATATTTGCAGTGGTTTAGAATTGGAGGTTGGTGGCGTAGAAATGATGGAAAGGCTTGAGGGCCTATCTCGCCCCCCCCCCCCTCTCTTCATCATCTTGAAGTTTAAGCGGGAGGGGCTTTTATGGGAACTGCGTGAAAATAGACTTTTGCTGGAGATTTTTCAAAAAACAATTTTCAAGGAAATATTTTGGGAATCGCGCAATCCTAGCGTGAGCCTATCGCGGTAACTTCTGGTTACTCGTGTACAGGGGCGAACGAAGTAAAATTTTTGGGAGGGCGGAAATCCTTCATTTGCCGAATGGAACTCCAATTTTGCCGAATAATAAATACGGGAATGCGCATATCTAATGAAAAGGGACATTTGAAGCAGTGAGAAGCAAAGGGATGTAAGTGATGGCAAAATTAAAAATTTGGATATAAACCAGTACAAATGGTAGGGGAACTTTTCCTCTGTCTTGGAGCAAGAGATGGTACTAGTAGCCCTGGTAGTTGCTGCTATACAGCATGATTTAGAAAAAAAAAACTTAATAAAAGTCTTCCTAATACGCTATGTCGCTATCTTTAAACGCGTTTTACTCAAAACTTGAAAGTGTCCACTTACATCCCTTTGCTTCTCACTGACTCATTTGGGCATTTGAAAATAGAAATGTTATAATTATGTCTTCAAGTTTGCCGAATCGTCAGACAAAATTTAATTTACCAAGTATGGAAGTATGGAAAATTTTTGCGAGATTTCAGTCACCTCCTGACGGGGCGCTCCTGCTAGTATACATTCCAATTTTTTACTCTGACAACAAAACAGTGATGGTACTGACGAGATTTCGCTAGGAGAAAATAGGCCGGATCACAACTTGGAGCCCCCCTCCTCTTCCTTCGAGGCTTTTGGGATAAATCTTCTATGAAAGCAGTTTTATATGTATTTGAAAACCGTCGCGTTAACTAAAAGAAAGTATTACGAAGTTAAAAGGCACAAACATGCAGAAAACTGCACACACGTGTTTCTAGGTTATATGGAACCCCTTTTTCAATACAAATGAATTGAGCTTATGGAAGCCAAGACATCCCAAAAAAAAAATTGTCGGATTTCGAAAGCTTTTTTGCTGTTGTCGGATATCTTTTCATCAAAGCTCAATTCTGTTCCGGGTTCCTTGTAATTCTGAAACACGTGTATGCAGTTCTCTGCAAATTTATGTATTTTAACGTTGTAACATTTTCTTTTACTCTTTCACACAAAGATAATTCTTTATATTTTCTTCGTCTCGCTAATGTTAGATTAGTAACCCAATCTCAGCACTTGGTATAATTACCGCATCTCCCTTGCTCTACAGGATCCATTACTATACAAAATTATTGTAATTGTTTGACGTAGTTCATTGTTTGTATTCACAATTATCACAGACTCAAGTAGGTTAGAAAAGCGGAACTGAAGATGAAATTTCTGTCGTAAAAGGCTAGGATAAGATTTATTGTCTTGATATCAGTACGTTTATGTTTCAAGTTCATTGTTTTCATAATGGGTTGCTGAAAAACGAACATTATGCTTTTTGAGTGGAAAAGGAAGTTATGAAAATTTTGGGGTTACTTTTATTTTAAGGGGTATTTTTTTTATTGAAAATAGCCATGGTGGTTCGTATTAGATCAACGCAGTGGACTAATATGTAAAAGTTGAGGCTCTCTTATCCTGGAGCACGCAGTTGGGAAAGTTTAATGTGAGCGAATCATCAAAGGAATCAAACAGGGGTCTTCCAAAAGAATTATCTCATAATTTTTATATTATTATTATTATTAATCATTATTACTGTTGTTGTTGTTGAAACGAAAAACTTTTGCAAACAAAGAACGAGAAAATTCTCTTAAACAGCAAAACTGTTTCACAGCTCCCCTAAAAAATAAAAATAAAAAGAACTTTGATTTTCTGATGGCCTTAAGATCAGAAAATTGTAATTTGACCTGTAATCCCATAGAACTTGATTAAAAAAAAAAACATATCTCTTTTCGTTTTAGTTTTTTGTTTAAACAATTATTTGGCCAAGCACCAAAAAAAAAAAAAAAAAAAAGACTGCAATCGTTACAAATCAATATTAATTGCAGTTCTATTGATTGACACTATGAAATATACTTGTACCCCTCCGAGTTGCCATTTTAACAAAGTTATTTTATTTCATAAAAGGAATAATTAAAGACAGCTTTCTTTTTGTTATGGAAACTTTATGGCTCTTGTTTTGTTAGGTGATAATTTACTTCTTCCTTCCTTCCTTCTCGTCCAGGAGCGAACTGATGGGTGGTCATTGTGACCTCCCGAAACCTTCTTCGTTCTCAAAGTTTTGTCTAACGATTCGGCAGTTTTGGAGATAGTAGTGCTGCAATACTAGATTTTTTAAACTGATGTCAAACGTCTCCTATTAGATGTAGTCATGCTTGTACTTTACCGCTGGGTAAAACTCGGAGCTTCAATCGGTGAACTGAGAACTGTTCCCTCCCAAAAATTTAATTTAAGAGAGCCCCTGTACCCACCCTCCAACACAAGCAGCCCGAACAGCAAGAGCTGGGGAAGCAATCATTGTTTGTAGTCCAAGAGATGAGCGAACCGGTTATTTTAAACTTTTCCAAAGGAGACAAAGGAAGGGATGCCCACTCCCCAAAGAGCAAAGATGCACTCCTCTCCAATACCTCAATGACCCTCCTTCCAATTAAGAGCCCTCTTTTGGTGAGGGGGCGGGGGAAAGAGAGAAATACCCCTTAAAAAACCCCTTTTCTAAAAACTTCAATGGCGCAGTCTGTGCCATGACCCCTTTTAGATGGGCACCCCTCTAACAAAGGATATTTACTCTATCATGTATCAAAAAAAAAAAAAAAAAATCTCGCCCCTTATACATAAATTTATTAAATTATCCGAAGGGGGAATAGCACCTTTCTGTTCCCTTAAAAACTGATTGGTAGGACGGAGCGTAAAAAGATTTTTCGATTTTTGTTTGGCCCTTAGTGCGAAAAAGCCGGCTACTGGTGAGTGTGTAACAAAAAATATCTTCCACCTTCATAAATGCAGGTGAATTTTGGGTCATTCCATGTCGAATCAACCAGAAAATACTTTTTATCCTATTGTGTACCATCTTTGATTCTCATTATACTTTAAATCTTGATTTTTTATAACTCAAATTTATATATAGAAAAATCTGTGATTTAGGACTGATGTGTAATTGATTTTTAAAATTTGTTAAAAAGCACTCTTTTTACATGCCAGCAGCATTTTAAAATGTTATAACTCAACTCAAGTTTTATGGAAGTTTTAAATTTGTGTAGTAATTCGTTTTAAAGTTTATAATGTGAAATTTAATTGGATTGACTTGACTGCTATTCGCGAAAAACAAATTTCACAAAACTTTAAATTTAAACCAAAAAACAGAAATTGATGTATTGCTTTGTAATAATTTTGAAAAAGATAAAGATAGATAAATTTTTATGTGTTACATACCATGAACACATCCAAAATGTTTTAGAGTGGGACTATAAAGGAATCCGCAGTCACAGCAAATAATCCAGGACACTTTTGATAAAAATGTAGGAAAATTCACTTTTTTAAAATTTTCTTGAAGGAAACTCAAATTTTTGTCAGAATGCATATTTTAATGTGTCTTATCTTTACTAATAATAAAGCTGAAAGTCTCTCTGTCTGGATGTCCGGAGGATATCTGGACGCTCAGAGGATGTTTGGATCTCTGTGAAGCTCATAGCGCCTAGACCGTTCGGCCAATTTTCATGAAATATGGCACAAAGTTAGTTTGTAGCATGGGAGTGTGCACCTCGAAGCGATTTTTTTGAAAATTCGATGTGGTTCTTTTTTTATTCCAATTTTAAGAACAAAATTATCATAAGATGGACAAGTAAATTACGAAATTATCATAACGTGGAACCGTAACATAGGCCAAGCCAATTGGCGAGATACGAAATTATCGTAACATGGAACTGTAACATGGGTACTAGCCAATTGGCGAGAAAATTCACCATACATTATTTGTAAATATACAGGCAAACCATAAGACCCTTTAATTTTTCTATTACGGGCAAAGCCGTGCGGGTACCACTAGTAATAAATGTATCACAAAACTTTGATTGAAAACAATATACAGTAGCTACAAATTATTTTGTATGCAGTTAAATAAATACAAGTATTATGGCATTTAAAGGACACATCTTAATTTACCTAATAAAAATTGCAAGATTTTTAGCGAGTTTATGTATTTTAAGAGCCAGGGCTTTAAGAGCCCTTAAAGTTAGCACCTAAAGCCCTGGCTTTTTAAATTGTCTGCAGCTGCGCACAGAAATAGTGTTTGGAGCTCTTGTTTCAACCATTTCTGATCTTTGAACTTATTTAATACCTTAGTTAAAAGGATGAATTAAAAGTTTGCAAAATTAATTGTTATCAACATAAAATTCTCTTTTATTTTGCCTATAAACTATCAACTAATGATTCCATTCTTCTTGAATACACACAAAAAGTGCCGAAACACACAGAGAACAATGTTTGAAACATACCTTGTAAGGGAATGTGAGCCAAAGTGAAATGGTGAAATATTTCCTCTTCTTTTAGCGACTCCTCTCTGGTAATGTTTTAAGCATGTAATAACACATGCAGCCTATTTAAGTCAGGAAATAGTTATCCCTGTAAATCAAAGCTTTTGATAATACAAACAATTTTCAAAAATTGATACTCATATTGTAATATTTTGTTGGAAGTAAAAAATGTTTTTGTTATTATAAAATGATAAAGTTCTTGTTCTTAACATTTTAAATATTAGTTGAGAACTACTAACATTTGGTGCAGTATTTATTTATTTGCTGTTAAGGATATTTTTATTTCAAATGTTTAATGCAATTATACTCACAAGTGCATGCGGGGCAAAGTTGATGGGGCAGGTGAAATAGGTGAAATAAATTATTTTGTTTTCAAGTAGTTTGTTTACATTCCTTCATTTAGTAATGCCTATATGTTTATTCATTCATTCACTTATTTTCTTACTATTTCACTATTTTACTCACTTTACTCATTTATTTTCACTCAAAGATTAATCATTAACTTTATTTATTTATTCGTTTAATGTTTCATTATCTATTCATTAATTCACTAATTCTTTTATTTATTCATTCATTCGATCAAAAATATTTTTAATAATCAAATAGAAAATACGTCATTAGAAAAATATATTACTTTCACTTTCCTCCCATCGATAAAAAGTGAATGTTTTGCACCTTTTTAAGGTACAAATTTACTGCTAGTTTTACTATAAAATACATTCTGTTTTCTTTAAGTACTGTAATTTTCAAAATAAATTTCCAATTTGCACATTTTGATAAACCTAAGTTACGTATCTTTACTATTTTACTTTTCATCGCATTTCTCAACAACTTTTTTCCAAAACTCTTACTAAACTCTTGTGCTGGTTTAAGCTATACGATCAGGGGAGGATACAGGATTTCATTTTAGGGTGGGTCTTGGCCGGGGGTGAGAGTGGACTCAAGTACAATTTTTTGAAGACACTTTGAAATTTTTAAAAACTATGAGAAAGCCACCCCCTCCCCCCCCCGTAAAAAATTCAAAATTGCATACAAAAATTATTGAAATAACCATTTTTAAAACTTTTTTTTTTAAATATTTTTTCAGATTTTAGAATTTGTTGTAGGCCCTAAATTTTCGGAAACGGCAACCGTAGATTATGTAGTCTCCCGTAAGTCAATTTTCTTAAACTTAAGTTACATTTAATTAAAATAATAATAATTAAAGTAACTCACCTGGTTTGACCTTTGGGATTCACCTTGTAAGAGCCGTGAAGAGATAGTATAATATTTCTTTTTCTAACGGTGAACTTTGAATTTGTGCTGAAAAAAAGTTTTTATCCTGTTCAAATTTACATAGCGACTTTGAATAAAATGGGCATCTCAGATACGAGTTGAAAAAACGTATAGGGCGTATTGATCTTTTGTAGTGGAACCCAAAAGTTATAGATCTGGGCCTGAAATGAAGGATTATTTAGCATAAAAGTTGTGACTAAACATCAACTAACTGACGTAACTAAAATATGATTGCATATTAATTATGGTAAAATAAACACTAAGATAATAACTTTTTACACGGTCTCTGCTCTTTTTTATATTTTATGTATACTGATTAAAGATGAAAACAGTCGGAAACGAACTGGAAAATTTCCGAAAAAAACGGAAAAAAAACCGTTTTTTTCCGAAGGAATAAATTTCCACTTCGGAAAAATTGAAAAAAAAAAAGAATTTTTTCAACTTTTCAGGGTTTTAGTTGAAATTTTCATCAAAAAGTGATTAGAAATTTTTCACGCTTAAATTCTGATGCAATTCCACCCCCCTCCCGTTTTATGTTAAAATACTGTCTAACGTAATGTAAGTTGTTGTATGACAATATAATTTGCCTGTAGATCAAAAAATGTTTAATACTTTTTACAAAAAAGCTTAAACCAATAACCTTAGTGAAGAATTTATTTTTCTTCTTCATAAAACAAACAAGCATAACTTTAATCACAAAACTATGTTTCTGCTGACTGTGAACCAAATGTACAGAGTGCGGCAAAAAAAAAAAAAAAAAACCCGGGCAAGCAATTTTCCAAGAAACTTTATTAAAAATAAATAAACTAAAAAATAATAAAAAATAATAATATGAGAAGACCTTTAGCAATCATTAAATTTAATTGGTTTCAAACAATCGTCTTTTGCAGTAATACAGAGATGCAACTGCTTACTGAAATTTTCATTCAAGGGCGGCAAGTCCTTTTATCAATCCTATTCCCTATAAAGCAATTGGTTTAAAGAATTCAATTTTATGATGGGATTGAGGTCAAGCGAGTAAATCGTCCACTCAAAAGATGATATCTTGTCAAAAACAATGTGCTTTGCACCACTCTTGTCTTTTTGAATGGATATGAATTGGTGTGGAGTTTAAGGAAAATGTCCAGTCTACGATGCTGAAGTGCTCTTAGGCTCACAGAAGTACAATAACTTCTAAAATGTCCTCTGGTTCACTTTTTGATTCATTTTACGGCCCTCATCCACAAAAAACAAGAGATTTTTTATCGCTTGTCCTGATTCCATCTCAGACCAAGCCTGACTTCGGATTTTGGCGATATCGAATACTTTCTAAGGTGCTTGGAGTGTATACCAAGGGCACCCATATGCAAAATTTTAAGAGGGGGGGGGGGCTCTGATATTTTCCTCATGGTTTACAGGATATTTTCCCCATGGAAACCGACTTTAGTACAGATTAGAGCTAATAAAATTTAACATTTTTGATAACTAATTCATTAATGGCTGGAGAAAAAATGTTTTTACATTTTTACAAAGAAAAAAGTATTAAAAGGAAGAGGAAGGTCTCATTTACAAAAGGGGGGCTTGAGCCCCCACTTTCCCCCCTATATGGGAGCCTATGGTGTCTGCAGACCAAATCCTATCGTTCTGGGGATATGAACCGGTTGAACGGTAAATCTTGAAAGGTATCTCTTCCAGAGTGAACTTGCGGGCCCATCTCAAACGTTTCTGGCATCTTTAGAGTCATACGAATGCCTGAATTTTTGGAACTTGCAAAACTTCTGTTTGAGCTGTTTTTTCCCTTAGTCGCACTTATCGGTCACAAATTCTCACAAACGACTGCTCTCGTGGAAACTCGAAGATTTCATTGAACTCACTTTTGGATGACCTGACGATTAACTGAAATGTTCACTGTTCATTTATGTACACTTTCCGGACATCGACTATCATTTCCAAGTCACTGAAATGTCATGCCGTTTCAAACACTGTTTGTCGAGGCACAACAAGCAAACGAATTACCGTTCTACTTGGTTAAACAACTTAAAATAGCAGTTATTTCGCTTAAAATTGTAAGAAAACCGAAAAAGAATACATAAACTAGGTAATATATTGTAAATTATTTCCTAATAAAGTGAGAAACAAATAAATTAGGTAGGTACTCATTAAAATGAAATTACCTTTCTTCCATTCGATGATACAATTTTTGTTCGATATTTTTTTCACCGCACCCTGTATACTGCCGTGCTAAGCAAAAAAGGGGACTTTGCAGTTGGGCTCAAGCTGAGATATTGTATTTTAAATGGTGGCTCTTCCATATATTTGATTCAGATGTCTTTTTTTTTTTTTTTTTAAAGAATTTTTCAAAACAATAGCTCTTGGGCAAATGACCCTAAAACATTTTATTTATTAAGTAAGATACGAAACAGTGAACAACTTGGTTATAATAATTCAAATGTGTTCAAAAGGGCTGGTATGACTACTTTTACTACTGTGCTTAGCACGGCCGTATGAATAAAATTAAACTCCAGTTTAATTTTGGTTCAGATTAAGAAAAACCAATTTAGTTTTTATTTGGACTTAGAATGGATTGGAAAAAATCAAAACTCAATAGCTTTTCTTTTCAGACAGTAACATTGTATTATTTTTCTTCCAAAAAAAAAAAAAAAAATCAATCATGTTTGAAAGTCGAAAGTTTCAGAAGTTTCAAAGGCAATTAAAATAGAAAATGTAATTGTTATGATTAGACACACATTACCCAATATTATTGGTTGAGTGACGACTTGACTTATTTCTGGGTTTGACCATGAAAGCCCTCTACTCAGTTATAAAACAAAAAGATTTTTCTTCGAATTAATTCTACCTTTATATGTATTTCTGTCAAGCAGAAAAAGAAGATGTGTGGATAGCATATATTTTTTAATGCTTAACCCTTTACATGTTACAAGAAACACAGAACCATTAAGAAAGCCAAATTTTATTCATAAAAAAATCAAATTTTTCATTTTTTCCTGAAAAAAAACCGGTAAAAAACCGGTTTTTTTCCACCACTTTAAAATTTCCGAAAATTTTACATCTCTAATACTGATATATCCGTAAAGAGGGTTCATTTCATTTATGACACATCTATCTTGTATGCAGAAATATACTATTAAAATTTCGCTTTAAAATGCCGCTAAAATCTTATTAAAAATTAAATATTTTATGAATGTTACTTAGACATTGATCAATACTCACCGACTGATTCTTTTCGGTTGTAGAAAAACCGGAAGTGGACGAGAACGTCACAGTCTGAGTCTGATACAGGAATTTCGGATATGTTTCCATCGGATTTGGGTTCATCAATTTTTTTAAACAAGAGAACATTAATTTGTCACCCGAAAACGTCATTGTTTTTGTTGTAATTAGTCCTTTTCTAACAAAACACGACTTTTTTCAGCATAGTTTCAGTCTAATACAAGGAGCTAATTTACGGAAACCCTCGTTTAACGAGGTTTCGCTCTAACACAAAACTAAAATTTTACATTTCTTGCACGACAAAAAATTCAAAACACTGATTTACACTGATTTAAACTAATTAACTATTCACAGCACATTTATAAATAAACTCAGTACGAACAAAAACGAAACTGTCTAAAAATCACAACAGAAAGCAATAATAATTTTACAGAGACTTTACATAAAAAATAATTACGCAATCAAATGTTTTATCAATTGAAACGATGCCTTACAACTCTGGAAATATTCCTATCGTCCATTAAATTTGCTGCATAAAAAGCGACCGGGCGGCAGACACTGTTAACTTCAGTTTACTGGCGTCTGAAAACAGCGCCGTAGAAAGACTGTCTCAAGCAAAGCTACATATCAATAGCAAATGACATGTTATGCCACAAAAAAAAAAAAAAAAAAAAAAAGAATTCAAAATTTGTTTCCTTTTTCTTATGGATACGCTCAGGGTCCCCCACCCCCCAAGCAGTCATTTTCACTACTCAAATGCAATGAACCTTGTAACGATTACAAAGAAATTTCACAGATTCCGTAGGGGAGGGGGGGAGGTCGCGACCCACATGATCGCCCACCTTCCTTTTATCCACCATTATTGAACTAACCCTTATTGAATTTAAATAAAAAATTATTAAATAAAAACAAAAAACCCGACTGCGTAAAAACCAAAAAAACTAAAAAGAAAAATGTATAAGCCCGTAGTTTAAAATGTTATTAAGTACTACTGAATAACTACACCGTTGAAATAGTTTTATAACCGTACACAGATAAGACAAATCGTAAATTCAAAAGCAGAATAGAAGGATCAACAGTCGAGGCCCATTCCTTTCTGATTCAAAGAAACCCGTAAAATTTGAATGGGCCCGTTGGTTAAATGATATTTAAAATTATTCAGGGGGTTTATTAAGTCTTGCACTAATAGAAAATTTATAAAAAAAAAAACTATTTAAGTTTTACATTCTTAAAAAAAATCTTATCTCATCAGGTCTCCCCCCCCCCCCCCACTCCTTCTCCCATTTGTACAATATCAACTCAAGGCGTGTAGGTGACATAACATCGAAAACTGGAAATGTTGTCTTTGACAGAAAAACTCATACGGGCACCGCAAGGTCGGGTACTAGAGAGTCAACCATCCAAAACCAAGAAATCCACAAAATTATAATTTGCTTTCTTTTTTGAAATGACTCTTCTAGATTCACAAACACACTTTAAATCACTTATTTTTTCAAAGAAAAATTAAGGGACGATTCATAATAGAACCGCGCCTCTATAACTTGAAGTCACGTGTCCCACTGACAACCGACTCCAATATATCATCAAGGGTGCTTTTATTCAAACATGCCTTATGTGTTTTTTTTTTTTTTGTTTTTTTTTTTTGTTTTTTTTTTTTTTGTTTTACTAATGACTCTTTTGTGTTATAGAAAAATGATTAAAAAATATTCAATTAGTTTAGTCAATTTTATTAGTTTAGGAGCGGTACGTGCTCTTTGTGCTCCTCCTGAATTCCGCTGCTGCTTCCTGGTCTCTGTTATCATTTAATAAAATTTGGAACTAATAATGTTGCACAAAACAATGGAGTCGTTTCCAAAATTTTAAAAGTATTTTTTTTTCTGAAAGAGCATGCTTAAAAGTTTAATATATTTTAAACAAATATTGTAATAGGTGTGCGGATTCAATTTCATTTTTTACGCTTCTGCACATGACATCACAAGTGATGAAAAGCCATTCACTGATACCATTAGCTCAGACAGTGTTGCCAGATTGGGGGAATTTTCCCCATTTTGGGGAAATTAGGTGCTCTCTGGGGAAATTTTGGGGAAATGAGTTTTGAGGGGAATTCTTTGGGGAAACATTTTTCTCTTGGGGGAAACCTGGGGGGGGGGGAGGAAAACCTCGGGGGAATTTTTTTTTTGTATTTAAATTCATGTCTTGACATCTGGTAGTTATATTGTCTGTACCAAACAGCGTTGGTTTAGCTTTGCTCAACTTTATGGAATTCGCATTTCGCATTATGTGGAATATTATGCTACGGAATTCGCATTAATAGTTCTGTGTGAGTAACTAGTTGATACGTGAAACAGGCAAAAATAAGTCTGAAGAAGAATGTTCTTGGATAAATGTATACAAAACTCATAGTGTAAATGTACATACAGAAGCAGAGTAGTAAATGCGAGTTGAAAAAAAAAAATTTGCCTATTTCTTATCCTTCGGTCAGGTGCTTGTATTATGTGACTAGTGGCCAGTGGCGTAGCGTGGGGGGGCAAAGGGGGCACTCGCCCCGGGCGGCACTTTGCTAGGGGCGGCAAATTCTGTAACACTATGGGGTCATTCCATGCGAAATGAGCAAATCAGCTGTGGCTGACATGTCACAGATTTCAATGAAAATTTTTATTCAGGTAAACCATGCATATCTATGAAGAAATGCAAAGTATGGAAGTTTAAAAACTGTTTGTTGATTTGTTATTGACATTAGAAGTTGATGCTTACGCTAAGCCTAAATTTTCGGAGTTCATTGCTACCAGTTTGTGACTCCATAACTCCATAAGTTATAAACGTACACTTAAAAAATAAATATTTCCGCATTCTATAAACAAATCTCTGTTGGAAAAAGCAAAGTAAAATTTACTCGGATCTTTTTTTGAATCTGAGATATTAACAAATATTGAAATTTTGCCAATTTACTTCAGATTTCAAATCACTCTTCTAGCTCTTTTAATGAAAATATAGGAGTAAAAATGATTCAGATTGAAAAGCTATCTATAACTAACTATCTGCTCTAATTTAGTTATTGCTTATGAATTTCTTGATGACGAAATCGTACTTTAAAAAATCGAAAATTTCATTTTTTCCTCTATTTTAGATGTTTTTTTTTTTGAAGATGAGGGAATGCTCTAAATTTACTCAAGTTTTTATATGTAATATATTGAAGTGTCTTTTAGATGCTACTAAATTTTAATCATTGGTATCAGCGTATTTTTGTTACTAGAGTAATTTGAACTTAGGCAAAATTTCATTAGTTAGTTCTTTTTATTGTAAGTTTAGCAAAACTAACCATTTCTTTCGTGTTTCATTTTCTCAAAAGCATGTTTATGAAGTATTTGATAAATGTACATTTTTTTAAAATCGAAATAAATGTTAGATATACTTGCTTTTGCATCATTGAGTCGTTTATCTAGTGTTTTGAATTCTCGAAATTTCACATAAGAGTCAATCCATACAGGTTCCATACAGTATAAACTATTCATTCATGTTCAAATAGTTCCAAGTTATAAAATTAAAATAATTATTTTGAAAATTACAATATGTTTTTTCAGTATAATGTATTATATAGGGCACAATATACGTAATTTAAGAAGGTGCAATGAAGTTTTCACACTTTTTATTTCTGTTTTAGTGTGTGAATTGACTAGCAAAATTGCTCAATTTCAAAGACCTGTATCTTTTTTACAAACCAAATACAAAAAACAATATGTATGACATGCATAGTACTTGAATGGAATATTCAATTGGCTACGAAATTTTATTTTTAATTCCATCCCCTTTTGGTTTACAGGGGTCTAAAAATGTCATTTTTGTCATTTTTCCGATTTTTGAGGGGCTGTAATCTATAAAGAGTGCACAAACACACAGCAACAGTCACATATTCTTTTTAGCATGGTTCCAGTGATTAGTTTTTGCCGTATTTCATTTTGTGTTTCCGTCCCCTACGCGAGTTATCTCCCTTTGAAATGAGTAAAATTTTTACATTAGACCCTGAACTTTAACCTGTTGCCGTTACTTTAATTATTAACTTACAGCTACGTAACTCAGCATGTAAGACTATCAATTTATTCACTTTAACATCAAAGCGTTAAAGTAATTGTCATAAATGTAATTCAAATAGATTTTGGCCAAAATGCAAACATCTAAAAGTACCATTTTCGACTACGACAAATCACTTTTGATGACCTCTAAAAAATCAAAGGTCCAGTTGAGAGAAAAAATAAAAGTGGTTTTAAACATTTTTCATATCCAGCTTTTAGGGATATGAATTTCAAAAAAAATTAAAAATGGTTGAGCGCACAAATCCATCGAACTGTATGGATTGACCCATAAAACACAAAGAAAATGCTATTTTTCTGAATTTTATTTTACGTTTGGAAATCAAAAACCAATTTCGAGTTTCTTCAAGCAAATAGTAGAAACACAGCTCTATATTCTTGTAAAATTTTGAAGTTGTCTGAATTTTCCCTCATTTGAATTTTTGTGTGTATGTGAAGGGGAAAATCATCATTTTACAAAATGGCACTAAGTTTAAAACTGATTTTGAAGACAAAAGAGTTAAAATACCACTTCAAAAGTAAGGTATTTCTTTTATGATACTTTAGCACATTGTTGGGTATTAATTTCATCAAAGCTAATGCATTCCTTAAAGATTGAGATTAAAAAATAAAATGCTTAATTATGAGAAAA